>NC_135889.1:16687986-16965011 GCF_964194155.1 Cetorhinus maximus
GCCATAGCAGATGTGAAGCTCACCAGTATACAAATGACACCCTTTTTTAAAGACATGTATTATGTTACTTTTCCCCATTATGACTCTCAATTCTATTGATTCCATGAAATACCCTGTCTGAACATGACAATTTTCATTGACTATTTTCTGAAGTACCCTTATGTGGAGGCCATCAGCTGCAGGGCCTCATTATCTTTCAGTTAATGTACAAGTAAAGCATTTAAAATTTTAATAGCATTCAGGAAACAAATTAACACTTGACAACTAATCAGTGTGGATTTCAAGCAAAACAAATGTAAGAATTATAGTCCAGTAACATATTTTACATGTCGTCGAATTTGTAAATTATCTATACAAACAATGAAATAGCAACAAAATGCAACTTAACATGAAGATTAAATACACCTGTTTGTACATAGCCTTGCATTGCAGCATCAAGAGTATAGTAAGAATGATAGAAAGTCTTGCATTTATGCAGTGCCTTCCTCAGTTCTAGGGATCCCAAAGCACTGTAAAGCCAATTAAATTCTTTTAAAGTGTAGTCACTGTTGCAATGTAGGAAATGCAACAGCCAATCAGCACAGCAAGGCTCCAAAAACAGTAATGTGACAATGGTCAGATAATCTGTTTTGATCATGTTGGTTGAGGAATAAATATTGGCCAGGACAAAACAGAGAACTCCTCTGCGCTTCTTCAAAATAATGCCATGGGATGTTTCAACCTCCATATGAAAAGGCAGACGAGGCCTTGGTTTAACAGTACAGCTTCTTGCCTGAATCCAAGTGACTCTGTGGGTCTCAGTTATGCTTCAGCGTCCTGTCTTTAAGATAAATAACCAAGTGAGGGAGAACAAAGATAAGTTATTCTGAACGGTGGATAGAAAAGTAAATCTAAAAGTGGAATGGCAGAAATCCCAAAGAAGCAGTTAACAAATTAAATTGGAATTAACATGGTAATTCAACAGATCAAAAGAAATATGAGCAAAGAAAAGTGCAATATCTTGATGGACTGACATGGAAAAAAGGATACACCCCTGGGACAAGAAGTGGCGAATTTGAGGAAAAGATAGTCAAGTAGAAATAGAGCTGGGGAATCCAAGGGTGGTAAACTGATTTTTTTTTTAAATGATCTGGAATAGAATGGCAATAAAAATACAAAAGGCATAATTTTTTAAGCAGTTAAAGGCAGATTTAGGTTGGTTTTGGGTAGGAAAGTCCCAGATATTGCCACTGGGACGCCATCCTGCCCACTTCCAGCTTTCTGTGGGGCAGGATTTAAGGTGAGAGGTGAAATCCCTTGGATCTGTCATGTAAGTAAATAAGAAGTAGTTGAGGTAGTTAAGAAGCCAGTTAAACCCTGTTTCTACCCGGGGTTACTGAAGTGAGTGAACAGCGGGAAGAGCTTCTTCTGTGAATCTGATAAGCTAGGAAGTTACACTGAGGAGCTTTGGTCATGGTGGGGGAGAGAGACTCCTGCTCAAAGCATTCCTTCTCTCATAAAGTACATTCATTGCGTGACAAAACATTGCCAAGTTGTGAGAAGGTACTTCAACAGTCTACTGTTTTACTCATCTTCAGCTACACTGTTGCCAGCCTTCAACACGGCATGGGAGCAGCTTCTGCAGCTCCACCTTACACTTCTCCTGAGAGACAAGAGCAGAGACCACACCACTGCCAATAGCTCCAATAACAACAAGAGCAACACCAGCCACAGCATCAGCTACCTTCTACTCAGTTGCATGCCCCTCCACAGGGCAAATGTTATAAATACCAGATTCAGCTGAAAGGAGGCAAACCTCTAACACAGGATAAACAGGCAGAGGACCAGCTTTATCAACATGTCTGAGCACCAGTGCCTCAGCTGGCTCTCACAGCAGGTTGCTACTGACATCTGCAGCCTCCTGGATCAAGACCTCCTTCCCAGTGGGCCAGGTGGGCACACGTTGCCAATGCCTGACAAGGTGTTGTCACTAGAGGGTCAGCCTCCACACCCACCCTGGGTCGCAACTTCCTGCTAAGTTGTGTGCTCGCTTCTCCTGCAAGGAGAGAAAGCAGAGAGGTGTGAGAGTTTGTAATGGTTTGTTTGGAAAGGAGGGATAGACATCATTTGTGGAGCGTGACAGTGAGGCAATAGGCTGAGTGTGATGTGAGTGTTGGCTGTTTGGATAGGAGTGTGAGGTACCTGCATGGAGAATGAATGGAGTTGCAAGGTGTGTTAACATGATTCTATGCTGGAGAATGCTGGGCATGTCAGAGTTGAGGTTTAGCACTTGCAAGTGTTATTGTTATGTCACACACCTGCTATAGCCTTACACCCTTTCCAGGTTGAAGAAGCCAGATGTCTGCTGCTGATTTCCTCGGCCATTTCCATCCATGTCTGCTTGGTTGGAAAGGTTGTCTGTCCTCTTCCTCCAGTCCTTGGAAAAGTTCATCTCACTGCAGCCCCTCTGATCCTGCACCAGTACATCCAGGTAAGAGAGAGAGATATGGGGAGCAGCCTCCCCTGGTCTCCTCCCCATTCCTGTGGTCGTTGCAGCCTCAAAAATCCAAGTGCTGATGTAATCCATGTTGTGGTGACTTTAATTAGAAATCCTTCCTTTGACAGAATGGACGTGTCATACCACTCGCCTCCCCTAATTGATCGGGGAGTCCAGACACGCAATGCAAATTTGTTTTCTCTGGGATAGAGCAATGGGGAATGTGGGGGAGGTGCAAGTTAGTGAGTCAGAGTCCAGATCTGAAAATGGTCCTGCCGGAACTAGGGTGTGAAGATTTCAATCAAACAGTCTGTGGAGGGAATTTTAATTGAAAAAAAAGGGTGGGTATTTTAAAGTCTGAGAGATCTATTTTTTGACCCAAACCCCGACCGACCTCCTATTCCCCTCCCCACAACTTTCTGACCAAGCACTCCCTGCAGGTTGAATAAGTAGAGTCCCCCCGTAAGTTTACTTTCCATTAAAACTACTTCTAAACTAAAAGTTCTTCAATTTATTGTAATTACCCTAAATTCTCGACTATGACTAATGCTCTGTACATAGGTTCTGATTCATTTTAGTCTGAAATATAATTAGTGTACTGTAGTATTTAATGTGACTTTATTAGAGAAGTTATTAATTAAGTTAATTTGATTTCCAAAAAAAAAGAAAAATCATACTGAGAAACAAATGAATGCATTTGCATGAGCGCCAAATGAACCTCAGAGCTGCCACTGCCTAAGAGAGATGGATCAAAGCATTTTCTATACGGTGAGAAGCTATGAACTGTGGATCAGTAGAGATTTAGAGGTCAAAGCGTAGAATCACTAAAAGGTGGTGGAGAGGTACAAAAATAATTTTAAAAGGATAATGGAATGTTGGTCTTTATCTCAAGATGGCTAGAATACAAGGAGTGGAAGATATGCTACAAATTGTATACAGCTTTGGTTAGACTCTGGCTGGAATTTTATGGCCCTGTCGGGATAAAATCCCACTGCCATAAAATTCTGCCCTCTGTCTGGAGCACTGCATTCAATTCTGGGAACTACACCTAAGGAAGGATATGCTGGCCTTGGAGTGGGTGCAGTATATATTCACCAGAATAATATGGAGGCTAAAAGATTAAATTACGAGCATAGGTTGCACAGACTAGGCTTGTTTTCCCTTGAACACAGAAAATTATCCTCCTGTCCTGTCCTGCTTGTAACTATTCTTACCAGGAGTTCTGCTGTCACTGTACGTCACGCTCGTCTACTTGTCCCATCCTCACACATCCATTGTAGCTTGCCTGCAACTGCTCTGTAACTACACCTAGGTCGACTCCTCTTTCTTCTGCCCACCACTTTGCCCTCTAGAACAGATCTCTGTCGCTTTTCAGCTCTGATCGAAAGGCCAAAATACTGACATTTTATTTTCCGGAATTCACTTTTTCGAGTTCTTTTTGCTCTTGCAATTTGAAGCACCTTTTCATTTGTCTCATGGTCTGTAATTGGAATTATAAGCATACATCTTAGCATTCACATTTCAAAGGCCTCTATTTTCTTCCATAGATCTTTTCTTGTTGTCCAAGTTTCTGAGGCATTCTGGGAAATGGATAGAATGTAGCATCTCATGAACTTTTTCCTTGTTTCAAGCTTGAGTTTTCTTCTTAGCACATCCTTCATCTTCATAAAATTACTTCTGATTACTTCTGGCCATTTTTATCCTTCTTCTGATATCGACATCACATCTACCATTTTTGTTATAACTTGTCCTAAGCAGATACAGTTATCTATTTGTTTCAGTGTGACACCATCCACTCCAATCTTCACTCTAATGTATTCTTCTGATGTATTTCTCCTGACTACTATTGTTTTTGTCTTTTTGGTGTTCATATTCAATCCATATTCTAAGCTTCTAGATTTTACTTGATCTATGATATTTTGTAGGTTAAGGGTAGATCTAATTGAAGAGTTTAGGTTGATTAAAAAATTTGATATAGTTGATAGTGAGAAATTATTTCCTCTGGTGGAAGAGTCCAGAACAAGGGAGCATAACCTTAAAATTAGAGCTAGGTTGTTTGGTATGATGCCGGACAGCAGTTCTTCAAAAGGTAGTGGAAATCTGAAACTCACTCCCTCAAAAATCTGTTGTGTTTGAGGTCAATTGAAAATTTCAGAGCTAAGATCAAGATTTTTATCAGGTAATGGTGTTAAGGGATATGGAATCAGGGTAGGTAATTTGAGTTAAGATATAGATCAGCCATGATCTAATTGAATGATGGAATGATCTGAAGAATGGCTACACCTGTTCCTATGTTCTAGTCTTTTTAATTCTTTCATGGGACGTGGGTGTCGCTGACTAAGCCAGCATTTTTATTGCCCAGCCCTAATTACCCTTGAGAAGGTGGTGGTGAGCCGCCTTCTTGGATCGCTGCAGTCCATGTGATGTAGATGCACCCACAATGCTGTTAGGGAGGGAGTTCCAGAACTTTGACCCAGCAACAAGAACAGCGATATAGTTCCAAGTTAGGATGGTATGTGACTTGGAGAGGAACTTGCAGGTGGTGGCGTTACCATGCACCTGCTGTTCTTGTCCTTCTAGATGGTAGAAGTCTTGGGTTTGGAAGGTGCTATTGAAGGAGTCTTGGTGAGTTGCTGCAATGCCTCTTGTAGATTGGACACACTGCTGCCATTGTGTGTTGGTGGTGCATGGAGTGGATGTTGAAGGTGGTGGGCAGGGTGCCAATCAAACCTTGTCCTTGATGGTGTCGAGCTTCTTCAGTGTTGTTGGAGCTGCACTCATCACCCTCCTGACTTGTGCCTTGTAGATGATGGACAGGCTTTGGGGAGCCAAGAGATGAGTTACTCGCCACAGAATTCCCAGCCTCTGACCTGCTCTTGTAGCCACAGTATTTATCTGGCTGGTCCAGTTCAGTTTCTGGTCAATGGTAACCCCCAGGATGTTGATAGTGGAGGACTCAACAATGGTAATGCCATTAAATGTCAAAGGGAGATGGTAGGATTCTCTCTTATTGGAGATGGTCATTGCCTGGCACATGTGTGGTGCAAATGTCACTTTCCACTTAACAGGTCAAGCCTCAATGTTGTCCAGATCTTCCCTCCATCATAAGATCAGAAGTGGGGATGTTCACCGACTATTGCTCAGTGTTCAGCACCATTCACGACTTCTCAGATACTGAAGAAGTCCGCACCCTATCCATTACCTTAAACATTCACTCCTTCCACACTGGCATACAGTGGCAGCAGTGTGTACCATCTACAAGATGCACTACAGTAACTTGCCAAGCCTTTTTCCAAAGCACCTTCCAAACCAAAGGAAGCAGATGTATGGGAACACCACCACCTAACAAGCTCCCCTCCAAGCCACACAGCATCCTGACTTGGAATGATATAGCCATTCCTTCACTGTGGTTGGGTCAAAAACCTGGAACTCCCTTCCTAGTAGCACTATGGGTGCACCAAATCGACTTCAGCAGTTCAAGATGGTGGCTCACCATCACCTCCCCAAGGACAATCAGGGTGGGCAACAAATGTGGGCCTTTACAACCCAAGAACAAATAAAACAAAATTAAAAACGATTAAATCTCCTCTTAATGGTGTCTGCATTTTCACTAGGGGAAGGATTTTCCCACCGTCGGGGGCGAAGTTGAAGGGTGGGAACGCACAGTTGCGCTTCTGATTAGCGCTCCCTATCGAGGGCACAGCGCTATTTTAGTGGGTGGGCCAATTAAGGCCCAGCGTGACGTCCGCTCCGCACTCCCTGTGCGCAGGGCGGGGGGGATTCCCAAAATCGTGAGTGCACTCTTTCGCGCATGCGTATGAAAGAGTGCACTCATCTCCCTGAGACTAAGTGCTACCTCAGGGAGATCGGCTCTAAATGTAAAAAAGCTAAAAATAGAAAAATAAAATTTCCCTGACATGTCACCTCATGTGGCACTGTCACATGAGTTGGGACATGTCCATAATTTTTACAAAAACTTTATTAAAAATTTTTAAAACCTACATGAAACCTCATCCTGACCTTGGATGAGGTTTCATGCTTTTTCTAATTCCCGTCGCGGCTCCTGGCCTGTCCGCCAACCTTAAGGTTGGATGGGTGGGTCCATTAATTAGTGTAATTACCCTGTCAATGGCCTCAATTGGCCATTGACAAGTCGGCAGGCGCACAACTGATTTTGCTGCGCCCCCGCCTACCTGAAAATTTAAATGGGGCGCGGTGACGTCAGGAGTTCCGCCCGAAGTCACTGCGTGTCATTTTACGTGTCGGCGAGTACGCCCCGACCCCCTGCTCGCTGACGGGAAGATCCTGCCCTAGAAGTGGTTCCAGTTAATTCAGGTCTGATCTTCAGGATTACACTTCTTTTTCATCACTGTTATCACCTTGGTTAATTTACATTGTATTCTTTCTATAGCTTTAATTTCCTTTTAGGAATGGGGTGCTCAAAAAGGTACAAAGTACTCTAAATATGGCCTATTGCCTTGTTCAGATTCACCATTATTGTTTTCCCCCTCTATTCTATGGCCAGAATCTTCGGGTTGGCGTGCGGGAGTGGGCCCTGCTCACCGATGCGTAAAATGACGCACGGTGCTGTCGGGTGTGCGTTCTGACGTCACCGCATGTCATTCAGAGCTTCAGTTCGGCGGGCACGCAGGGGAGTCAGCTGCACGCCTGCCAAACTGTCAAAGACCTATTAAGGCCATTTAAAAATTAAAGTACTTAACTGAGCTGCCCGTTCAACCTTAAAGTCGGCGGGCAGGCGAAGAGCCCAGGTGGCCTTCACATTTATCATGAAGCCTCATCCACGGGCGGGATGAGGTTTCATGGAGGATTTATAATTCAAATAAATTTTTTTATTAAAGTTCATTGACATGTCCCAGCTCATGTGACACTGTCACATGAGGGGACAAGTCTTAATTTTTTTTTTCTCCTTTATTAAAATTTTTGATAATCAAATTAATTAAGCTGCCTCAGGAAGATTTCTACACTCTTTCGTGAGCATGCGCGAAAGAGCGCAGGCCCCAACTCAGCCTACTCCCCCCTCCCGCACAGGGAGCGCTCAGCGCTTTTGAGTGCGCATCACACTGGGCGGGCTTTAATTGACCCACCCACATAAAATGGGGGCGTGCTCCCGCCCAGCCCCCCCCCAACGGGGAGAAAATTCTCCCCTATGTTCTTCTTAATAAAATCCTAATTGCAACTAACTAGCGTTATCTAGACTTTAGCAATTTGTCAGGAGACTCCATTCTCCATTTTAATCTGTCTGGACTCTCACTTTTAAGGATTTATGTATTTGAACCCTTAATATCCATGTTCATCCACACCTTTCAATATCTTTCCTTTAAATATACACCGACATTCCTTTCGTTTGCTCCCAAAATAAATTATCACACACCTCTCTGTTAGTCTATCGATTCTGCTAAATCTGTCCTCCTGAAGTTACTGTTTATCAAATCACCCTTGCTTTAATGTCATCAGCAAACTTCAATATTCTACTCCCTATTCCCAAGTTCAAATCATCTATACTTAATTAGAACCCATTTTCAGCCCTATAATCTGATCCATTAACACTAAACCTTTGTTCCCTGTCTGTCAACCAACTTTCTCTTGATCCTGCTCCATTTTGTCTTTCACTACATTCCTGGATTTTTGTGTAAATCCTTTGAGACATCTTATCAAACTTATTGAAAATATATCTAGATTACAGTTACTACATTTCCTCTGTCTATTCATTTGGCCACTTCTCAAAGAATCCCTACTAAGTTGGTCAAACATGACTTGCCTTCAACAATCGGTTGCTATTTCTTATTGTCATCAAGCACTATTAGTTCTAAGAGATTGTCCACAACTGGCATTAGAATAACTAGTTATAGTTATCAAGTTCATTTTTTGCTCCCTTCTTAAAATGAGCTAATACCTTGACTACTTTGTTCGTAGCATAAAGTGCATATTGAAGGATGATTGGAAAATTACATTTCATGCTCCTCCCATCTTTGACTTCCTTAAACAGCCTCGAGAGCAAATCAAAAGGGCTTGGTGAATTACCCAACAAAAGCCCTGCCAATGCTTTTAGAACCAATTTCTTTTCTCCAGTTGTCTCAGAGAATGGTTCCATTTGTTCCCCGAGTGCAACTGTATTCTTACTTCCACAATCATTTACAAAGACTGATTAAAATATTTATTTAATATCTCCAACATAACTTTGGCCTCCAAAGCTTTCCACTTCATTCCTGAGTGGACTACCCTTTCTCTAACCATTCTTTTTACTTTTAATATACTTTTATAAGCCCTTACATTTTTTTAAAGAATTAATCATGCCTACTTTTCATTGCCATTAAAACTCAGAGCAAAATATCAAAATAATCAGTCACTAGGTCCTCCTAAGTCAATGTGCTGGCCTTTGGACCGACAGTACTAAATGCTATTTGACTGAGCAAAGTCCAAGACAATTATTATATGCTAGTAATGATAGACACAGGTAGCTTTTAACTTGGGCTGCCAGGTTTAAGGCCAGGAAAATGGCATGCCATCCTGTTTATATCATTCCCAAACAGGCCTTCTGTTGGGCCGTTGCAGCAACCACTTGTTTCAAGCGGTAAAGCCTTTAAATATACAAATTTGAGCCCTCACACATACATAGGATGTGATATAGGTGGATCGTTTCAAGATTGCTAACATTTATAAGCTACCAGAGCCGTGGACCAATAATCCAGAGTACCTGAGCATGAATCCCACCATTGCTGATTGAGAATTTAGATTCAGTTTAAAAAAAAGAGAATTTAGATTCAGTTTAAAAAAAAGATCTGGTGTCAATAGAAGTGACCTTGAAACTGTTGGACTGTTGTAAAAAGAGAAGGAAGCATGCCATTCTTATTTTGATTTGGCCTATATGTGATTCCAATCCAACACTGTTGTATTCTTCTGTTTATAGCAAATGTGTCAATCAAACAAGGATTGGGCTATTCAAAAACTATTTATATTATACCAAAATAAAATTATGTTGTGCTTGAATATACTATTACACAAAGCAGTGAATTTATAAGTCTCTGAAGCTTCAGGTTCAAGTTCAAGAAAAATGAACTTGATAACTATAACTAGTTATTCTAATGCCAGTTGTGGACAATCTCTTAGAACTAATAGTGCTTGATGACAATAAGAAATAGCAACCGATTGTTGAAGGCAAGTCATGTTTGACCAACTTAGTAGGGATTCTTTGAGAAGTGGCCAAATGAATAGACAGAGGAAATGCAGTAACTGTAATCTAGATATATTTTCAATAAGTTTGACAAGATGTCTCAAAGGATTTACACAAAAATCCAGGAATGTGGTTAAAAACAACAAAGTAAACAGAGATGTTTACTTATACATCTAGACTTGGTTTATGATCACTGTATGTTGTCATAATGCTGGCTGTCGGTAGAGCTGCTGTTTGGGTTGTGTCTTAGACCGTGTTCTACTAGTGATAGGGTTACAAGTTGTTTATGGTTGTGGTATTGGTCTGATTTGGCATCTGTTTCGTTGCACCATCATGCCATTTGGTGTTCGTACTTGATATAATCTTGGCTCTAGGCATATGCTGACAGTTTCCGTAGGAGTCCATGTGCCATCGATTGGGTGTTATACTGAAATCTTTTGTCTGATGTTTAGGTTGGGTAATTCATTGCCCGCATGTGAGTTGGAATGGGCATCTTTCATCTTCCCTGTTTTTTGAAAAAGGCATTTCATACTCCTGGGAGTATTGACAACTGGTGACAGGGAAGGATTGTTCACTCCTGCTGGATAGCAATTCTGCAGTAAAATGAAGTTGTAAATTCAGAATTGGTGTATATATTCGTTTCAGGCCATGCTGCATAGTCTGTCAGCTGATGACCTGCGTTACAGAGTTAGGTGGTCCCTTCCAGGTGTAAGCATAGGGTTTCCAAGGGTGTTCCATGTGGTCTGTGGTCATCGTTATTGTCTTGATGATGCCATGAATGGTGACCAACGACAGCCTGAAGGCTGCTAGGCCTGCAATCATTGGACCTGTGATGTTCACTTTATAAAATATCTGTGATGACCAGGCTGTAACAAAACTCGAGTATAACGGATTCCAGGGGTGGTATCTCCAAGCTATTTTATGTGGTAAGTTTGGCACTGGTTGGTTGAACCATCACTTGCCACTTCTGTGAGTATATAGATTTCAGTGTGCAAAGTGGGAGGATGTTTGCGACTGCATCATTGTCTCATTTTACATCCAATTTATGCTGTCTCTGCCTCTGTGGGTATATAATCTGGATAGTGGCAAAGGCGTCCGATGGTACCACTGTGACAATACATTGTTTGATTTTCACCACATGGAATGTCTGTGCACAGCATGTATTGGTGTTCTGGTCATCCTCATCATCTGACCGTATAGTTTGGCTTGTCATTTCATGGATCTTGTTTTGGCGATGTTTGGTTCACGCTCTTGGTTGGTGAGAATGCTATACCGGTCTAATGTCTGGTTGTGGCTTCTCATGATGTCGAACTCCCGGGCTTTGCTTTCTGCATTGGCGCTTCCAATGTCCTCTAGTGCCAAATGCTTTTCATACATTGTTAATAGTTGGGAAATTTCTGGGTGCATGTATGAGGCCACACCACCCGCATTGCTTACTAGGCTTGCCAGCATACCAACGGTGGATAAATTACACATAGTCTGCAGACTCTGTCTACCCAGTATAAGCCTTCATACTTGTAATCACTTTGTAGAAGTGCTTCCATGTTGTAGCCTTTGGGTTTGTCCGAGAGGTCTTTTTGAAATGCTTCTATGGGGGTAGATGCTATCACAAGATTTTTCTGTAGTCCAGCTCTGCTGCCATAAAATCAGAATCAAGCCCCTTGTCTCTTCATCTGCTTATAAATTGATCTATGGTCTCCTTCAATGTTGTGCAAAAAACATAAACTCGAGACAGTGTATTCAGAAGTTGAGCTTCACTCGCAGTTGATCTTCAAGTGTTGACCATATTTTGTTTGGATTTTTTGAGGTCATTATCTGAGAGACCTGAAGGGTTCAGTCTGTGGAGGCCTTCATTGCCTATAGCTATGTTAATCTTTATGGTTTATTTATCCGGTTCGGAAATAACCATGTCCAGAAAACAGAACTCTGTAGATAGGGTGTTTCCCCTGGCTGGTGAGCCTAGAACCGAAATGAGGAGAAATTTCTTCACTCAGAGGGTAGTAAATCTTTGGAATTGTCTAACCCAGAAGGCTGTAGAAGCTTAATCACTGGACACGTTCAAGGCAGAAATTGATAGATTTCTGGATACAATGACATCAAGGGATATGGAGATAGCACGGGAAAGTGGGGTTGAAGTAGATGAACAGCCATGATCTAATTGAATGGCAGAGCAGGACTGTCAGACTGAATGGCCTACTCCTGCTCCTATGTTCCAAGTCTGAACAAAGTGAACCCAGGGAGGAGGTCTGCTGCCTTCCAATTGAGTGTTGGAAATGTTGTGGTCATTCTATGACTTTTTGCAGGACCGGCAGGACTATCTGTGACAGGAACAAATGTTCAGGCTGTCACAGTCCTTCAGGACTTGATTTCCTATAGCTCCCCTGACTTGCAGTTCCTTGATTGGCCACAGCTTGTTGGCAGACTGTAATGGTGATGCCGTTGCAACCTTCCCAGGCTTTCAAGAGGCTCCATGAATGAAGCTGTGCTCTAGGTGCAAAAATGAACTCCAGGCCTGAATAGGCAAATTTAATGATGGAAAAAACTTTTTACAGCCTTCTACAAGCTGTTGGAAGCTGTTAGTAGATGCACTCTTCTTTGCTGGCCCAGTCACAAGTATCTAATCATGCCACATCCCCTGCCCTGACCTCCTGAAGAGATGCCCTGCAGCAGCAATGGATTCTCCTGTCTATGGAGTTCTGTCCAATGCTGTAGTCAGCTATCTAGTGGTTCTGCACAAACCCTAGCAGCAAGTAGAGTCCTCACATTCTCCCAGGTCAGTGATCTCACCCAATACCTCCTGGCTGGAACAAGGTGTGATGTCCCAGAGTGGACGGACTGGGAGTAGGATTCATACAATGGTGCAGAATCACTTTAACACTTCAACGCTATAAGTACTTGACAGTTGTTTCATTTCCACATCAGTTCTTCTGTTGCGTATGAAAGGGTTGAGGCTTGTATATTGTTCAGTCAAAACTTCAAAAATCACTGACTAGTATCACTGCTGCCACCATGTTGTGTTTTCTGTTTATCACAAATGTACTAATCATACAATAATGTGGGTTCTATGACAGACAGAAAAAAATATGCTGATCCATCCAGCCTGTCCCACACTACTGTGGTACCTTATGCACTACAATATATATGTTCACAAATGGAGTCACATCATTTCAAAGGAGAGGAGGAAAGCTAGGCAGAAGCCAATTAACCAGAATAAAAAACAGGAAAATTCCTCCCCCACTCCTTTTGGCAATTGAAACTGATCCAAAGATCACACTGACCCTGATTTATATTACAGAATAACTTGTAGGTGATTTGTTCCTCAGCCAGGAACAGTTTAATTGAATAGAATATTTACATTCCTGGTGTTCAGAGTATTGTATTGATTTGCTCACTCAGCTTTCACTATTCACAAGTATTTCTCTCTGGCTCAACTCTAGTGCTAATCCAGGTGGATAGCAACAAGTGAAGTTGCATTACCTGTCTTTTGCTGTGTACAGTTTAGAGTCTTGATTTATGAAAGGCACAAAGGAGATGTGGCCTCACCAACATGCTCCACAATCAGTATCAAGTGATTCAAGCAAGTGAGCTGTAGTATTTGAATTACCAGATTCCACAGACACTGAATAGAGCAGCACATTCTTTGCATCGGAATAGCTTGTAAAAAAAGAGCAAAATCCATTTATTATCCATTTTCAATTTAGGTGAAAATGAGCCAAAAAATGTTTGCTAGCCTCCTTGATTGGGATATTTGTCATGGAATAATAACAATGATTCGTTCAACAGTCTCTATAAACAAAGTCAAGGAACACGACGTGAGCACAATTCCTGGCCATAAAGAGATGGGCATGCCTTTAAAATAGCTGTGTGCAGTCTTAATGCCCCATTCCCTCATGCCTCCTGCCTGCTTATGGGCCATTTTTTAGGTGACTGAGGCAATGAAGGCATAAGCCTAATTAATAAATGCTAACTGAGCTTCTATGATGTAATTAATTACCCCCAATGATATTTGAACAGTTTGCAGGGTAACACTTGGCGGGAAAAAAGAGGAAGACCTCTATGATAGGTTAAAAACTTATTTAGTAGGGCCAGGTGAAGTAGGACTGCCCTTACCGGTCCTCAGTAAGAAAAGTCTGGACCTAGACACTAGGGGCAGAATTTTCTGCCTTCTGGGCAGCTGGGCCCGACCCAATCTCCGGTTGGTGGGGAGCCGATCCCTGCCAGAGAAGCAGGCCCCGCTGCTATTTTACGTGGGTGGGCCAATTAAGGCCTGCCCAGCGTGACGTCTGCCGGACGCTTCCTGTGTGGGTGGGAGGATTCCCCAAAAGCGAGAGTGCGCTCTTTCACACATGCGCACGAAAGAGCGCACATCTCCCTGAGGCTAAGTGCTGCGTCAGGGAGATCGCTGACAGTTCTAAAAACTTTAAAAAAGAAAAAAAAAATCCTTAACATGTCCCCCTCATGTGACAATGTCAAATGAGATGGGACATGTTCATAATCTACACTAAAACTTTATTAAACTTTTTAAATCCCTACATGAAGCCTCATCCCGCTGGTGGATGAGGTTTCATGTTATTTCTATTCCCCGCCGGGGCTCCTGGTCTGCCGCCAACCTTAAGGTTGGACGGGCAGGTCCTTTAATTGTTTTAATGATACTGTCAATGGCCTCAATTGGCTATTGACAGGTCAGCGGGCCCACAGCTGATTTTGCTGCGCGCCCACCTTTCTGAAGATTTAAATGGGGTAGGATAACGTCGGGGGTTCCCCCAACGTCTTCCCGTGTCATTTTGCACGCTGACGAGCGGGCCCCGCCCCCTGCTCATCGACGGCAAAATTCAGCCCTAGGTTTCTACCTTTTCCAGGTACAAAATAACCTCAAAACCCTCCCCCGTGACATACTTTGTTCCTGGTGGGCAATGTTCAGGCCCTACAATTTTAACCTGCCTGAAGCAGCCAAGTGTTTCTTTCCTCTCATTTCAGGTGGGCAGCTGGCCAGCAGGAGTTTGAATAGTCTGTGCCTCAAACTGATGATGTTGGATGGGTTTAATACCCATATATGTAGTATATTGGATTGTGTTAGACCAAGTCCAATAAAGGGTTAACTTTAATCGTCTGTGATGTCATAGAAGGAAGTGACATATGCTTATGTGATCTGACAGTGTAGGAGAAAGTAGCATGGAAAAAGTGTAAGGGAGTGTTCTCATAATTGTAAATATGTTACAATAAAGTTTGTGTGTTTGCAGCTGGCAGTCTTCGAGAGTTATTGAGGCTACCCCAATGCAACAACACAATGATGTAACATCTGCCTGAAACCCACTCCTATTAAATATTCTGACCTGCAGTCTTGAATGAGCTGCAATTTCCTTGCAGAAAACATTGAGATGGCCAAAGCCATTACCTTCATCTTCTAACACAAATTTCATATCCTTGCCAGTGACTCCATCCCTCTCCTTTGATGCTGACTTAAACTGTTTCCCTCAACTGTCTGTTGTTCCAATATGTGCATTCAGGTATAGACATACAGGTGGGCATACTAAATGACACTAGGTGTGAGGAGCTGGAAATGGATGGGGATTGCTGTAGGAGGTAGGAACCCAAGCAATTTTCTGTCCTTCTCTGCCCCAGGTCTGCTAAAAAACGAATCTGGAAGGAAACCACTTCCATCTCTTCCAATGTTTCAGGCTACTTTTCACCTATAGAAATATTTGATCCTTTCAATGATGTAACCTAACTTGTTCTGCTGCCATTCTTTCAAGTAACATAAAGAAGATCATATCTAATCCATCCTTCATATCAAACACATGCATGAGCACCAATATCAAATTAATTGTTCAAGAATCCATTAAGTTCTTCAAATTGATCTTTGCACAAAGTCAGTTCTTGATGTTTTATACATTTTGCCAGGACCAATACAGAGCACTAAATCTATAAAGCTTAAATTGTGCTAATGAAAGGTGGATTGCTGCTGACGCCACCTTACTGGCATTATAAATAAGATACAAATCGGTAATTGTGTCAAAACATTAAAGAAATGCATGCTGGGCAGTGGATGAGATGACATGGTTTGTTCTTAGCCTTACAGGTACTGTTCATAGTTCCAGGAAGTAAATGTACATCAATCTTACTTAATACCAAATATAATCTAGAAGCTGTCTTGATTCACTCACCACCCTCAAGGTGAAAATTATGCTGGTAACAAAAATTATTCTATACTTATTCATATTTTACTCTCTAACAAAAATTGAACATTTTGAGTGGACAATTTTTTTTAAAAGAAAAGAAAGACTTGCATTTATATAGCACCTTTCATGGTTCCTAGATGTCCCAAAATGCTTTATTGCCAATGAAAGACTTTTGAAGAGTTGTCATTCTTTTAATGTAGGAAATGACACAGCCAATTTGTGTACAAACAATAATGTAATAATCTGTTTTTAGTATGATGGATGAAGAGTAAGTATTGGACAGAACACTGGGGAGAACTCTCCTGCTCTTGTTCAGAATAGTAGCATGGGACCTTTTACATTTGTTACGGAGGGCAGGCAGAACCTCGATTTAACATCACATCTGACAGGACTCCCTCAATGCTGCACTGGTGGAAATGCTGTGTACACTGTATAAGCTGGCAAATGCTAACACCTCGATTACAGATTCAACTTTAACCTAAGAAGATATTATTTGTCGAGTTGTTCTTTCACATTGAGTCACTGCAGACTATGTTAAACGAGGTAGTTGTTTCATCTGACGTTCCTCATTTGACAATAGGGAGGTCAAATTTAAATTTAGCATTCAGTCTCAAATGTTGCCAGCCATATATAGTGGATAGTCCACAAATGTGCCAGGATTTATTTGGTGCAGAGTAAATGATTTATTTCTACTGGGACTTCAGCACTGATATAAATAAAGTGGTTTCATTATTGAACTGCAATATATACACTAGTGAAAGGTTTATTAGCCATTGTGTATTGGGTGTTGCCGGTAATACAATTTAATTTTGCTAATTCAGCTGTAAACTAATAACTATGATTACTTAGCAAGTAAAGGGAAAGCAAAACTCAGCACATTGAGTCATTAATGGTACGCAGGCAATAACCAGTGAACACAACAAAAAAGCAGCAACGTAAACTACAATAATGACTTATTCGTATTCAGGGATTGGAAGGTTAGGTTACAGTATTGGAGGTCACAAGAGCCTGAGGCCACAATATCTTATATTAGTCTATGCAAGCCTTCATTTCATTTTTATGAGAAAAAGAAGTGTTATATTTTATTGATAGTTATATTAAATGATGGTGGATTTATAAATAGGTTTTCAAAATTCACTGCCAACTTCTCTGATGTTGAATTGTCCTTCATTATTTTGAGTTGGTATGAATATAGCTAAAATAAGGACAGCACTTTCAGATTGATTGCTCCCCACACATGGGTGTAGTCAGGGTGTGACCAACACAGGCTCCATCTCTATGTGCAATGTGCCTGATATGCGTCTTGGTGGGTCTAACTACTGGCACAACAAAATGTAAATGAATGTACAATTTCAATGGGACTTGTGCATGCATGTAGCATGGGATCATTCTGGCCTTTCCACTGCATATTGCAAAAACATGGCACACAGAGAATTGAAGGTGAGAGGCTGGAACCAAATCATCTGATCCACACTTTCCAGCTTTAATGCCCTATGCTCAAAGGCATAGACTTGAAAGTTGGAGTTAAGTACCAAAAGTACTTTATTAAGTAAATAAGTTTATTAAACAAAATAACAGATTACAGTGAACTTTCATGATATAACAAGTGCACATTGGTTGAAATATACATTTACCCTCACTGCAAAATTTATAGACATATTTTTATAACTGAAGATCATTTAAAATAAAATATTTGAATATCACAGGAGCCACATTCCCTTCACACTATGCCCTGTGCTCACTGTCGTACATTGGCCTCTAGTCCCATGATGCCCCAAATTTTAAATTGAATTATGCCTTTAAATTAACCCAATGAGCTGGATTTAAGTTTCCCTGAGACCGGGCTGGAAGGCAGGGGAGGGAGGAGCCATAGAATTGGGATAGAAGGCTCAGGGCAGGAGTGCCCATCGCCTTCCTGGCTACCCTTGATTAAATCAACGGCAGGGAAGGTCGAGGCGGGCCTTCCCTCCCAGAGGGCAATTAAGGCACTTAAAATGGCAAATTTGCAAATCAATGGTCATTTAAGGGCTTCATCCCTGTTGATATCCTACCAATTGGGAGGGGTTGCATATGCCACTCGGGGAGACCACCCAGCAAAAGCTGATGGCCACCTTGCAAGCTCATGGGGAGGGCCCACCAAATGGGACACTGTGGCCCACGTGGCAAGGGCCAACCCCGCTGAAAATGTCCCGTCCTGACCTTATCAATGACCCTCGCCCTTCATCAGGGGCTGCTTGAGTGGCCCTGGAAAACTGAACCCCACACCTTACTTAAGGGACCTCCACCAGGTCTGCTGCTCTGGGCCTTCTGCAGTACCAGCTGTGGCTACCACATCGAATGATGCTGCTGGGACTGAAGAGCTGCTGGCCATCTGGTCAGAGACAGGATCTTCGGCTTTAAAAGCATAGAAGCCCTGTTAGCAGACAGCTGACCTGCCTGATTGACATCCCATCAAGGCTTCCAAAAATGGATGTGGCAGGGTTGCCTCTAGCTTCCCAGTCAGCGGATGGGACCAACATTACGGCCATTAAGTTCAGCCCTAACTGCATAAAGTCCTCTAGCGCCACAACTCCTCCCCTTCCAACACTCCATTTTCTCTGGTCTCATTCTTCAATATAGGGACTTATATCTTCAGATGCCGAGGTCCCCATTCTGGAAATATCTCCCTAAAATTATTTCCTTCCCTTCTTTAAAATACACTTCATTGACCAATATTCTGCTTCTTATTGTCAAGTTTAAATCGTCTACATATAATTGGAAATCACTTTCAGCCTTTCTCTAATCTGATTCATTAATTTTAACCCTTTGTTCCCAGTCTATGAAACAGCTTTCTATCCACCCTGCTACATTTTTTTTTCACCACATGCCTGAACTTTGAGACAACAAGCAGAGGTTTGCTGGCCCCCAGGTGACAGGCTAGGGTACGGGTTTGCTGGTAAAATAGCAGGGAGCTTCATCGGGTTTGCTTACCAACACAGTCCTCCTGTTGGGCAATTTTTCCAGCACAGGCTGGAAAGCGGATTGGAGACAGGCAGTCAATTTGCTTAAAGCCCCTATTAAATGCCACATACAGGGTCGGTTGAATTTTGCCAACAGCTGGGCAACCTCCCACAGTATAGCTGCGTGGACATGGCCTCCCTGCAGCAGCCGGGAGGCCATTAGAACCAAAGCTTCCATGGACCAAAGAAGGGGCCACGGGCAGGGAAGGCAGCTCTGTAGCACCAATGTTCCCCTGGAGGGGTTTCCCCTTCAACGCTTGGCACCCTGAATTTTTTATTTTTAATTTATCATGCCCACCTCTTGTGGTGGCGCTGCTGAGGCTTCAAAGCTACTGGCCCTCTGATTGGACCAGCAGCATCAGCAACCTGCACATCAAACCTGCAGGCGGCCAATTAGGGGGCCACCTGTGGTAAAATGGCCCAGCTGGTTCTGCTGCTGTCAAATTCAGGTTTGGGACCTGCAGTAAAATTTAGCTCATCTAATAAAACCTTTTTTAAAATCTATATACATTGCATTTACTGCATCTCCTCTGTCTATTCATTGTCCATTTCTCAAAAAAACTCCACTAAATTTTGTCAAACATGATGTGCCTTTAACAAGTCTGTAGTCACTACTAATAACTCCTTCTTTGTTTCTTTCTATGCTAAAAGCATTATATAAATGCAACTTGTTTGTCAACAAACAACTGCAACATCAAATGAATTAATTAGTTTGAAGCACTTTGGGACATTGAGGAACATGAAAGGTGCGAGGTAAATGCAAGTTCTTTCCCTTTGTTTTTGGTGTGCACTTTATCATTGTATAGATTCCCTTTTTTGGGTGAAATGTCCCTCCCAGGGAATAACTGACACTCTGCACCTGTTATTTCCTGCCACAGCAAATATCATAACATGTATTGAACATAAAAATCTAAATATAAGATTTAATGGATTCAATTTAAACAAATTGAGGTCAGTACCTCTTCAAAAAACTAAGTAGGAAAGTGGAGCTTATGAGAAGATTATCTGATAAAGAAAATCAAGTATGTGCATCAAAATGTGGTTTATAAATCGCAGTTGGCACTTGCTGCAAAACAGAAAAACCTACACATTGAATAATCCACTTCAACAGTCTTGACAGTGGAAGGTAGGGTCAGGCAGGCAGGCACTGCTTAGGGGGAAGGTGTACCACACTAAAATTTTGTCAAGGCGACAGTGTTAATGCAATCATCCACAATAAGCTCATGGATGGCAAGGGCTTTGTTCACAAGTGAACAGGCATTCTGTAGGGAGATGCAGAGAGGCATTGATAGCTGATCCGCTGTTATAGGGTCCACAAAATCAACACTGGGAGGGGTGAGTTAGACACGGCGGATAATAGCATGATTAGGCCCCACTCGCTATGCTGGACAGGAAGGTCAGTGAGAGAGTAGGATGGGGCAGCTGGGGTTGCTGCTTGAAAGGGGGCAGTGCTGAGTGTCTCAATGAGGATGCTAAGTGAGGCACAGAGTGAAGTTGTAGCCTTACAGCATGAGATGATAGTACTGAAGGGTTGGGGTGGGAATTTTGAAGAGTGGAGTACCTGATGGGAGAAATGAAAAGAGGTGTAACAACAGGCAAGAGGGGCCCAGGAGTGGTAAGAGAAGTAAAAAAGGAGAAAAACATGGAAATAGATGTGATGGGCTCAGGTCCAAAATGACAGCCAAAATGTGCACATGAATGGACACAGGGAAAAGTCAAGTTACATAGGCCTGTTTATTAGGATTCATAAAACCTGATAGTAAATTGGGAATATATGGGAGACAATAGGAGGGAGTTCATATTTAAAGTCAGAGGTCCCATATTGTGCAAAAATTGACTTGAGTAAGGTGTAGTTTCCATGGATCACCAACAAACAGTTGTCCAAATTCGGGGATAGCTGTGGTGGGCGAGTGAAGTCTATTTGAAGCTATTTGAAGGGTAGAGTATCAGAGAACAGGTTGATGGATGTTTTTCAGTTAGAATGAAGATCCAGGGAAATGGGCAGAATTGATAGCAGAGCCAAAAGATAATGGTGAAGCTGAAGGTTGCCAGAAGACCCAGAAGCCAGAGGACTGTACTTCAGCCCATGGAAAATGAAACAGCCAGCAGTACTGGGCTGCATAATAACAATTCGACCCACTTGCAGCAGGCAAGGCTGCAGGCAAATCAGGAACCCAGAAGTTTGAGCAGTGGGTTTGTCAGTGGCTTTTGAACTCAGCCATGCCATTAGCACCCCACCTTCCATGTTTTCCAAACAATTAGAGTGGGCCAGCATGATGACAACCCATGCCTAAATGTTGAAACTTCACTATTTAAACGGACCCTGTGAGAATCAGAATTGAAGCATTATACATTTGTCAAGAGAGAGACAGCTATTTGACAGATGGAGTGTCAATGAGGGAAAGCTGTTGCATGCTTCTCAAATGCATCCCTGGATGTCATGCTGTGGGCAGTATGAGCCAACAGGATGATTCTGTTTCCAGAGGTGGGAGGAAGAAACTTGTCTTGCAGACTACCTCAGAGCATGACTATGACATTATAGGACTTAGTCTAACTTACTCCATTAAACTACATATGTGGGCATTAAACCCACCCAACATCATCAGTTTGAGGCACGGACTTTTCAGACTCCTGCTGGCCAGCTGCCCACCTGAAACAGGAGGAAAGAAACAGGTTGTTTCAGGCTGTTTAAAATTGTAGGGCCTGAACATTGGCCACCAGAAATGACATAGGTCATGGGGGGTGGGTGGTTTGAGGTTAGGTCGTACCTGGGAAAGGTAGAAACATAGGGCAGAGTCTTCTGGCTGGCGTGCAGGTGGCAGAGTCCGCACGCCAGCGCTTAAAATGTCGCGCGAGCGTTCCGACGTCAGCATGCGGCATCGCGATATTTCGGTCGGCAGGCACACTATGCAGCAGGACGCGTGCCCTCCCTTAATTAAAGGCCTTGTTAAGGCCATTAACTCTCCAATTGACCAGGATTTTGAGGGGCCCGTGCGAACTTCGGGTCGGCGCACGGGCCCAATGGGCAGGCGGGTAAGTGATTTTTTTACAAACCTCATCCAGTGGAGGGATGAGCTTTGATATCGGGTTTAAAAACTTTTAATAAGGTTTTTGTGTTCTTCACTAACATGTCCCGTCTCGTGTGACATTTTCACATGAGGGGGGCATGTTAATGATTTTTAAATTTTTCTATTTTTAGAGTTTCACAGAGTTTCAGCGATCTCCCTGAAGCAGCACTTTGCCTTGGGGAGATGTGCGCTCTTTCTCGCGCATGTGCGAAAGAGCGCACTCTGGCAGTTGTGGAATCCCCATAGCACTTCCCGTCGGGCGACATGCTTGGCGGGCCTTAATTGGCCTGCCCACTTAAAATGGCGGCGGGGCCCATTTGAGCGGCGGCGATCGACTGCCCACCCGCCGTCAAGTCGGTCGGGCCCACCCGCCCATCAAGGGCAAAATTCTGCCCATAGTGTTTAGGTCCTGAAATTTCTTATTGGAGCCTGGTAAGGACAGTCCTACTTGTGCTGGGCCTACTAAATAAAGCTTTTAGTCTATCATAGAAGTCCTCATCTTTTTTCCCCACAACGTGTTTCTCTGCAGGCAGTTCAAATATCATTGACGGTAATTACATCGTAGAAGCTCAGTCAGCATATATATTAATTAGGTTGATGTCTTCATTAGGCAGGCGTCTCAGTCACCTAAAAAACGGGCCCTGTTAAGCTCCTTTTCCTTCTGTTTCTCCTCCTGTTCCTCCGCGAAATATGCAGAGCAGTGATCACCTTCCTCCTCCTACATCTCCAGCCCTTTCCATTGCACTATGCTGCACAAGTCACAGCAGACAATTATTATGTTGTACAATCCCTGTCCTTGTGGGAATCCAACCACAATGGCAAATTGAAGGGCTCTCTCATTCTGATTGGCTTCATCAGAGGCGAGTGAATGGAAACGGCGGCCCTGGCAAACATGGTATCCGTTACCTAAAAGGTGCACTTATGTGCAGCAGATTGTGATGTTCTGTTGATGTCACCAGCAGATTCCTGGAAGGAGCTAGAGGCGAAGAAATTCATGGCTTTGATGGTCACTGCAATGAGTACCGACCTGGTCCACTTGAAAGGCGGTCTTCTTCTAGGAGGTGTTGAATTTCAGCAATAACTTGACGTGATAGTCTGAGCCTCCTGAGGCACTTGTGGTCAGACACATCCAGAAAGCTAATCCTCTGCCTGTGTACCCTGTGTTGTGGGTATCACCTCCCGTGTGCTGGAACTCTATGTTCATCCCCTCGGTCCTATGAAATGGTAAATGTGTTAATTCGGTGAACATCCATCTGGCAAAGGAAGAAGCTGGAGCCAGTCTGGCTTCAACATAGGTTTATTCTCAAAACCCAGCATAACGTAAGTGCAGACTAATTTTCCCTTCCACATAGTTTCCCAGTCCACAGCTTCTTATATATGTGCCCTAACCTTTCCCCAATTAGTACCAACTGCTTTTAATCACAACTAGAGCATGCACTCAATTGTCACAGAATTTGTAGCAATAACCGATGGCTGAGGAGAAGGCTGCTGCTGTTCCTACTGGTGCTGCCCAACAGCTTCTCTCGTTCCTCATTAGAGGTCTAAGGTAGAGCTGCATAAACAGCTCCCATGCTGCTGAGAAGGTCGACAGTTGAGAATTGCAGATTAAAGGCAAAACAACTCCAAGGTAGCAGAAATAACCTACAAAGTCTTGAAAATTACCTGCAATGCAGTGAAAGCACCTGCAGAACAAGTCCTATAAGCAAAAGCCTTTAGCCTAGGCAAAGAAGCAGCTGTATTTAATGGTTTTTCAGAATGTTAATTTCTCAGCCCAATCATTTCTCGCTCTCTTCTCTCCTTGTTCAACCTGACAAGTTCCAGGAAACCCGCGTGTCGAGAGTTAAAGACAGAATCCGAGATTAAAAATTGACTCAATTGGTTTTTATCACATGTTAATAACAGACCCGCCAATCCTACGGGCGTTTGTTGAATGCAACCAAATGCACTTAAGTTAAATATGGAAGTTGGCAGATTCCTGCCAAATTCCTGACACGCCAGTACTTTTTGCTCTTTTCACCTGCTTCATGCGTGAACAACAGCTCACCCTGGCAGGTTAAAATTCCCCCAATGCTTCTACCTGGATGTGTTAATTAATTGTGAGAAGATTAAGGAAAACAGCTAGTCACAGGATACTAGATCCTCTGTTCTCATGGAGCACCATGTTAGTTTCATGCATACCTTGATGTTGACAGGCACAACCTGAAGACCGGGACAGAGAGCAGAACCTTATCTGATTAACATATAAAATTTTAAAACAGACAAATTTTCTCCAATGTGCTTTCTGTGCTGTGAAAAATGCTAACATTTTGCTTTTGGTTAGGAGCTGCTCAGGCAAATTGAGATGTTGCACCAGATAAAACTGTGCTTGGCAGATGCATGAAATTTAACACTGTCGCCATAAAGTTGAGGCTTCCTATCAAATCAGCCCCACGCTTATGTTTGCAAATGATCATTTTATGCCTAGGCCCACAGCATTGCTCTGATAAAGGCAAATATTAATCAGAATTTAATGAGCATGTTGAAAATTGATCTGCAGGGATAAAGGTTAGACAATTTTGCTAAGCCAATTTGTTCAGCAACCATTCAAGTAACCACAGTCACTAGGTGGTAGAGGATGTAACACAAGCAATAAGCAGCTGAAACCTTTTTCTCAATTCAACAGATCTAATCTCTCCAAAGATAAAGAGTGCACACTCCAGCATCTTAATTCAAAACTATCTGAGGTAGGAACATTCAAGCACCAGTGAACATGCTTAGAGTACCAGAACAATCCAGCAACAGATTGCAGCAGCATCTTTTCTGCCTTGGTTAACCAGCTCACTGCCAAATTGTACGAAGTTGTATTATCTTTACAAATACTTATAATTTAAACTTCTTGCAATGCCCCTGTAGAAGACTATGCGGATACATTTTAACATGGAGAAGCGTCTGGGTTCGGGAGCAAGTGAAATTGACAGTATGTCGGGATGCTCCAACCTTCCCACTCCTGGGTTTAACTCCAACACATTTGGCTGCGTGTGTGCAATCCCCTCAAGAGAGGGAGAGCAGTAGGGAGGTACAGCTCGCAGGACACAATATTTGCCACACATTCAAAAACTCAAAAGTCTGTGTAAATATCACTCTAATTTTGTGATTAACTTATACTTATTGCCAGCTTGCCTCTCCTGAGAGGATTGCACACAAGCAGCCAAATCTATTGGCAGAGGATCAACTTGTCAGAACGCCAGTGTCTCAGGAAGGTCAGGTTGTTGCATCAAGTAGGGAAAAACATATCTCGAAGATGTTCTCCTGCTAGCTGGATCTGGTGGCAACAGCTTTCCCAATGGCTGTCAAAGTCAGTAGTGCCCTCAGCGTTTTTGCTTCTGAATCTTTCCAGTGATCTACTTGGTGACATTTGCAGGATCTCCCAGACATGGGCTCACAAATGCATAAGGCAGGTGACTGATAAGTTGTTTCCCTGGGCCAACAATTGAGTCAACTTTACCACCGATAATGCCAGCCAGAATGAGCTGGCCCTAAGCTTTGTGGCTCTGGCTGACTTCCCACAGGGGCAGGGCATCATCAACTGGACGCATGTGGCAAATAAGGCACCCATAGATCATCCAGGGGTGTTCAGAAAAAGGATTTCTAATTCATCAATTTGCAGTTGGTGTGCAACCACACGAAGATATTTATGCAGGTATGCACAAGATTTCTGGGCAGCTGCCATGATGCTTTTATCCTGTGGCAATCCACTTGCCCTGATCTCTTCCAACCTCAAGGGAGTGTTATCAGTTTTCTGCTCAGAGAAAAGAGATACCCAGTTAAAATATGGCTACTGACACCTCCCATTGCTGGTAGTTCCCTCCAGCTCTTCACAGCCTCCCGCAGCACATCCAGGGAGGCATCATTGAAGTGGGCTGTAGCTTTGCACGTCTCGTTTCCAATCCTTGCTTTCCTCCTTTCTTCTCCTGAACTCCAACACCTTTTGCATTGCTCCTTTAAATGCAAAAGTTGAGGTTGTCATCATCCCATCATTGGACGGGAAACCCAGAAGTAAAATGATTATGATCAGGCTGCAGTGAAGAAGAACTGTCTGCCATGCTTAACACACTTTTTCCTATGCGATATTGGGCCCCTTCACTCTCGACGCATTTCCCGGATAAGATCGGAGCCTAAATGACCAAAACACTTTTTGGGATTATAGGATAATTAGATTTTTTTTTTACTAATCAGCCTGCCATGGCATTGTTCATGGATAGTGTACAGTCTCCCAAAAGGAAAAATAAGTTCGGACCAGTACTCTTATTTCCCAGTTTTTATTGGTCTTCCATTCTAAGATATAAAAGACCAGTTCGGACCAGGACAGTACAAACTAATAAACTGTAAAATTTATTAGATGAGCACATGAAGGAGAGAGGAATAGGAGGGGTTGGACGAAGAAGGGTGGGCGGAGGCTGTCATGCAGCATAAGTGGAATGTAAACTAAAGTGAAAATGTTAAAAATGTAATGGACTTTTTCAGTTGTTTGTTTTCTCAAGCATGTCACTGATTTAAGACAATGATAGGCATGCTTAGAGCTATGGGGGCTTGGGACTCACTCATGAGCATTTGAGAGTGATCAAAGACAAAAGCCAACATAATCTCATTTAAGGTTAGAAAAGATACAAAAACATTGCAAAGCATTTTTGATTGACTCCTGGGAAATAGTATTTTCTTTATCTAAAACCGCTTAATAAACAAATAGAAACCACAGTTGCATCAGTAAACTGTATTTTGAAATATCCATATAAACATAAAAGACAAGTTCTGCAATTATTTAGAATACATTACAAAATATAAAGAAGTATAAATACTTTCAGAAAGCATTTGATAAGATGCCTCAGTTACTTTAGTAGACACTTGAAATGTTGGATTAGGAATTGACTTCAATCCCACAGACAAATAGTTGTAGTTAACAAATGGTTCAGCCTGCAGACACATTCCCAATGGTGTACCACAGCGATTGTTCCTAGACCCTGTCCTCTTTATAGTCTTTATTAATGACCTGAACAGTGGCGCTGGTTATATGATCAGTAAGTTTGCAGATGACACCAGAATCTGTGAAAGCAGTACAGGAGTGCAATCAAATGGAAAAAGTTTTAAATGTGCCATGAGAGTGGGCCACCCACTGGCAAATGGCTTCTAATTATAAATGTAGTATCATGCATATTGGTCAGGCCAACACAGTAAAAACATATTATTTGCAGGGAACACTACTGAAAGTGTTTGAGAGAAAAAGGTGTAGATGTTATTATGCATAGATCACTGAAGGTTCATGACAAATTGTAGCCAAAGCTAACAAAGAATTCAGCTGTATTAATAGAACCATTCAGCATAAATCAAAGGATACCAAGTCACTGGCAGGACTGCATCACAAGTACTATGCCAAACATGGTGGGTGATATAGTGGCCTTGGCAAAGGTCCAGAGGAGAGCTACAAGAATGATTTCTAGCTTAAAGAACCTCAGATAATCAAATAGGCTCAAGGACATTGTTCTATTTATGTTAAAACAGTGTAGGCTTAGAGGTGTCTTGACAGACTTCTATAAAATAGTTAAAAGTCTCGTTAGCTACGTCTTGATAGATTATTACAATTTAATAGATTGGAGAGCACCAGGGGAGATGGGAAGGTGGAAGTGCTTAGTCATAATTCACTGGCTAGCATGTGCAGGCTTCTTTATGTTTGTATAAAGACTCAACTCTCTGGGCAGAATGTTAATATTTTGACCCATTGGGGCTGTGGGGGTTGGGGGGTTGTGGTGGTAGAGCTCAGTTGTGCTTGGGGAACCAAAAAGTATTTGCAGTGCAATTGTCAGTAGCTTTTATACCCAACCACTGCATTTGCATCTGACTACCATGTTTCCCAACAAATTAGTGAGAGTGGGCTTGATAACGAGTCTATTTCAGTTAAGCTATTTAAAGTGGAACTACAATGATAGCAGTTGAAGGATTATGTAGATGGGGGAACAGAGGAAGTAACAGGTTTTATGAAGTCACAATGTGACAAGTGTAAGTCTCGGTTCACAGATGCCTCACTAGATCTGAAGCTGCAGACTTTGAGGGCCTGCAGGGAGATACACTTCCCTGCTAACATGAGGATGAAGCCTGTCTCAGAATGCAAGAAGGCATGGCTGAAGATCACTGATGCTTGGTGCTGCACCTCCTGGATATAGCGCTGGAAGTGGTTTAATGGCTTAATCAGGGTGGGAAAACCGAGAGCAATGGCACTTCAACTATATCCTGATGTGTATATCAACCCAACCCCTCCTCAGTCTGCCTTCCCAATCCTACTTCTGCATGTGGCTCTTCACACCAAATTATCTTACTGGTGCTCCCATCCCTCTCTGTCTACGCACTTCCTCAGGTCCCCAAGTGACCATCCACCACTGACACTCTGATCTGAATGCAATGTCACATCTATCCCCCAAATCCCCCAAAGTGACCCTCAATAAATGTTGTCCATTCATTCACTCAACACATTTTATTACTCTCACTCATAAGTCTCTTTCTTGCCTCCTTTGTAGGAGGAGAGCTCAAAACAGCAGGAGAGGCAGAGAACTGGAGGTGTGCCTCCAGCCATCTCCATGCTGACAATTGCAGAGGAGGACAGGTGCTGGAGATAAGTTTCTGCATGCCTGGCCATTGGATATGTAGAAATGAGGACCATCCAACTCCTGGGTGACAGAATTAAATATCCCATGTGGGAGGGGTGGCATAGTAGTGGCACCACAGTAGTATTCCAGGGACCCAGGGTAATGCTCTGGGGACCTGGGTTTGAATCCCACCATAGCAGATGGTGAAATCTGAATTCAATAAAAGTCCGGAATTAAAAGTCTGATGATGACCACAAAACCATTGCGATCGTTGTAAAAACCCATCCAGTTCACTAATGTCCTTTAGGGAAGGAAACCTGCTGTCCTTACGTGGTCTGGTCTACACATAACTCCAGACCCACAACAATGTGGTTGATTCTTGAAATGCCACCCGAACAAGGGTAATTAGGGATGGGCAATAAATGCTGGCCTATCCACCGATGCCCACACCCCATAAACAAATATTTAAAAAATAGCCACATGGCATACAACGCTCATTCACGTTGATTTGATGTCATCAGCCAATGAAATCTGATCACGTGCACCATGTTCACTTAAGACCTTCTAACTTTGGAAGGTCTAATTCATGTCTTTAATCTCCCACAAGCCCAACAAACTTCCCACAGGAGATAGTGCAGAAAGTAAACAAAGATCCTCGGCGGTCACTCACTCTGAGGATACGTGGTCAGAGGACTCATGGACACTGCCAACTAGGTCAGATACACACTCCTCAGTAGGACCTACAAGACAGGTATTAGGGTTTCCATCTTGTGTCTCACTTCACAAGTGAGTAAGAACAGAAGGTGGATCTATGGGGCAGCATGGGAGAGTTTACATTGGAGGACACAGGGCAGTCCAAGCTCTGCTCAACTAGACACAGATTCTGTGCCTTGGACACCACTGATGAAGAGGACAATTAAGGATCAGCAGCGGAAAATGTGTGAGATAATGGCAGGTGCACGCTTGCAGAGATATTGGAGGAGTCCACCGCAAGCATGCGTGCCACCATATCAAAGGCATCTGTGATGATCTCTTTGTCCATGGAAAGAGTGATTACCTGTTTGGAGCATCAAACACAGCAATCAAACAAAAATGGCGTGCCAACTCTGAATGCCATCTTGAACAGGATTAATGAAAACAGGTTTGATGGATACCCACATGGGTCCCAGCTACACCTGCCTTTTTGTAGGATATGTTGAACATTTCTTAAGATTTCCAGTTCCACTTGTGCACTCTCCCTCAACTCTTTTTCCAGTGCACTGATGACTATATCAGTGTGGCGTTCTGCTCTCACCCTGAATTGGAAAACTTTGCTTCCCATTTTCACCCTTCTCTGTTTCGCATGGTCCATCTCCAAATTTTTTTGCCCTTCCTTGACTTCTCTGTCTCTGGTGATAGGCTATCAACTGTAATTTATTATAAGCCCACTGAGTCCCACAGTTACCTCAACTGCACTTGATTGCACCCTACAACCTGTAAGAATTCCCCAGTTCCTTTGACTCCATTGCATCTGTTCTGATGATGCAACCTTCCAGCATTTTCTGTTTTTATTTCAGATTTCCAGCATCCATAGTGTTCTGCTTTTTAACTGATGAAAACCTTGCCTTGGCCACTTCTCATTTGTTACCTCATTTCAGTCTGTGTTCCACTTCCTGTACCCTATCCTGATGACTGAGTCTGTCCCTGCACAGGCCCAGGTGAGGAAGGATTCCAAGGCGCAGGTGGAAAAGGGTTCAAAAGCCCAGAGGACATTGGCCAAAAGCATCTCAGCAGTCAGAGCAGGGATCTGAACAGCATATCTCTACCTCTGTTGAAGTCACAGGGACTGCACCATGTAGAAATAACAGAAAAAGGAAGAAAAAAGATTTGTAGTTGCACCTGGGTGGATTTTACAAGGGGTCATATTGCCTGTGCCCCTGACCAAAAAGTCCACTGGCACTATGCCAACCAGTAACCCAGATGCCAGCCAATCTGTTAGTCCAGCAGTCCTGTAGTCCCAGCAGCGCTAGAATTGAGTAGTGGCCACTGCTGGGGCTAAAAGCAGTCACCGAAGGTGAGGGAGTATTGGATCCCAGATTTCAGGTAAGTTTTGTCAGGCCTACCTGGCAGACCCCAGCAAGGGGTCGGGGGGAAGGGCATTGGTGTTTGGGTTTTAGAGGCCTGGGGGAGGGATAAGGAGTGGGGGGTACGATCTTGGGGTGTGCCCCCAATGTGCAGAGGGGACCTTCCCTTCCTGCCCAACAGCAGCCCACACAGTGAAAGCTGCTGAGCTGCTCACCTTGCCTCCTCCTTCCCCAGCTGCATATAAAATTGCACGGAAGCAGAATGAGGCCCTTAAGTGGCTGTTCATTGGTCACTTAAGGGCCTCAAAAGGTCCAAGGGTGGGCAAGCTGCCAGACACATTACCCGCCCACTGTAAAATGGGAGACAGGCTGGTGGTGGACGGGAAGGTGGCAGGCAGGTCATATGTTTTATTTTATGGCCTCTCTACCTTCAAATGTACTGGTGAGGGACCCTAAAATTCACCCCACAATTTTAGATTGCTAAGTTTCTATTTATTTTTTTAAGTCATGTAAAAATTAATACTTTGCACCAGTTTTCCGGCAAGTGGCTTTCTCCTTTGTGATGAATAGTAAAACAAGAATTGAAGCCATACAGTGGATGTCTGTGAAAGGAAAGTTTTGTTGACTGCAGGACTACTTTGTGTTGGGGGAGAGGATAACAAGTGGGTTCAGCATGTGGCTACCAGTTGGGTGCACTGGTGCAACCTAACTAAATCATGCCATTAGGAGAACATCCCAGGCAGCAAGGTGCACCACCGCTGGTGCCATAGTCACAATGCATTGTACCTCCTCCTTCTCCTGTTCTTCTTCGTCCAAAGAGTCAATGAGCTCCACATATTGGTGCATATTGAAAGGTGACTCCAGATGTATAAAGATATCTGAAGCACATCTTCAGCATTCTGATTGCTTGTTCTCGTACACATTTTGTCATCCCACAGTTACAATTGTAGTGCTCTTGGGAGGCTCATGCTAGGGCTCTTCATGGGAGTCATCAGCCTGGTTTTAAGTGCCCTCGTTTCCAATGAGGAAAGAACTCAGGGAGGGTGAACTGGTGCAGGTCAAGTGAATCATGATAGCTGAAGTATAGGGTTAATGTGCGACTGAGTACAGTGCCACCCACACAGTGATGTAAGGGAACACATGACCCGCACCAAGGGGTCAGCCTAGTATTGGACAGAGCCGTGTGTACAAGCAAGGAGACAGCTCCTAGCTTGAAAACCTTTACTGTATATATGTACTTGGTTCTTGTAGTTAATAAATACATACAGTTAACCTACTTAAGATAGTGAAGACTTCATTAAGACCTACCAAACAGTATCCAACACCCTACAACATGGTGGCAGCAAAACCTCGCAAAAAATCCAGCGAAAAACTAAAATCCTGCAAGACTGAAGAAAAATTTGGAGAAGCATTCTGATCTAAAGAAAAGCTTGAGAAAAAGATGCACAGAGGAAAATTGTCAGGGAAAAGCTCTAAAAATAAGACTTGGAATCTGAAGGCAGAAATTTAAAATTCCTCACTACAGCGGAAGAATCTGTAGGATGTCTTGGAAGTCCAGCTTCAATTCGTAGAGTGCAGAATCAGCAGACCTAGCAGGGGTGAGCTAAAGTGTTTAAATTCCAGGATACAGAAAGTCCTGAGAAACTTTTAAATAGTTCAGTTGCCAGAAATTGCGGTTTAAAAGCTCCAGCAGAGAAACCAGATTCCAAAGTCGGTACCCAAATACGTGGCAGCCAAGCTCGCTCCATAAAGGAGAAAAAAATTAATGTGGAAGAATCGTGACTGAAGAATCAGCTTTAACGACCAGCAAAGCCCAGCATTCAATGCTTTTGTGACCCTAAAACATAATACTGAAACAGAGAAGTCGATTCAAGCAGCCATTGTTTAAAATTTTTTCAAGGCTGAGCACGAGTGCCATTGCAGCGGGAGCCTGCCAAAACCATCAACTCGGGTAAACCTTTTGTCTTCAAATGAACAGCAGCACCATCATGAAGTTTCAGCTGAACTACACTTGACCATTTTTTAACCATGGATCAGAAATCACTCTTCCAGATCAATTTGGACTTGTCCAAGGCACAGATCAATCACAAAATTTGGAACTTTGGCGAAAAAGATCCCTTAGAGACATGATTGCTTCAGGTCTAGATAAAATGACCAAAGCTGAACACAGTGCTTTGCATGGTAGGGCTGATAGTAGACGGCATTATTGCTAGACAAGGAATCGACAAATTATCTGCTAAATTTGAAGATATACTAAAACCATTCAAGTTTTATTTTAACATAAGAAGCAACAAAATCCTTTAAAGGATTTTATAATAAATTTGTCCAGCAGCCAAGAGAACCTGTCAACTCATTCATTAATGATCTGTAGAGGATGGCTGAAGGCTGTGGACCTAAAATCTGAACTTATCAGGGTTAGAATAGTTGTAGGAGTAGCGGATGACACACTCTCAGACATGCTACAAGCGAAGGAAGAACTAACCCTTGAGAAAGCTTTCCAGATTGTTAGGCAGTCTGAGCGCCATGTGCAACACAGGACCATCTTAAAAGGAGAAAGTAAACCGTGGTACAAAGAAAACCCCACAGTCCATTTTGTTAAACAGCACAGAAGCAGGGACATTCCAGGTCAAGAGAAGCAATACCCTAACCGACCAGTAGAGTGACTATGCCAGCGCTGTGGAGCAAAGCACCCCCACAGGTGAGATTAATGTCCTGCAATTTTAGACCAATGCTTTCAATGTAAAGAATTTGACAACTGTATGAGGTCAAAACATCTAAATGCACAGAAGACCCAAAGATAATTCATGCGGTTGAGACTGCACACCAAGAGGACACACAGCCATGCTTCTTGGGTGAGGTCAAAGATCCTGGATTTTCGTATTAGAATATGGACATTTCAGTTAATGGCCATCTCACAAACTTTAAAATGGACATGGGAGCCAGTGTAACAGTCCAATCGGAATAAGAACTGTGGTGATAGGCCTCTGGCTTTGAACAACAGACGTGCGACTCTGGAGCCACTAAGGCATGGCAGCAAACAAATCTTCCAGCTGATCATCGTCCATAAGCAGTCTTTTTCTCTCTTGAGCAGAGATGACTATGTAGCCCTGAATGTCCTCAAAACGGCAGAAGATATCAAGACAACCATTGTAGTAAATTATACAGAACCGCAAGTTCCCAAAAGCTCCAACAAGAAAGTGTATCCTGATTGGGACTTCAGCTTTGAACTGTCTTCTGTCTTTGCAGAGCAGATTTGTCCATTTTCGTTACAGCTGCCACAAAGCCCTCATTGGTCAGACCAGCCAACCACGCAGATGGTCACCACAATGCCTCCAGTGAAGGAACCTAACAAGAGACTCATAGCAGTTTTAGAGTGCCTGCAGGATGCAAGACTGACACTTAATGAGAAATGTGAGTACTCCAGAACATCAATTCAGTTCCTAGGCAACATTGTCAGCAATAAAGACATCATGGCAGGCCCACAGAAAACTATAACTATTAGCAAGTTCCCAACCCCATTCTCAACTCCAGCAGTTCTTGGGGATGGTGAACCAGCTGGAAAATTTTTAACCAAATTTGGCACAGGTCACAGAACCTTTGAGGCATCTACTTAAGAAAGAACAGGCATGATGCTGGAACTTATATCAAGATCAAGCATTCACTCGCATCAAGGTGATACTGCTCTCCACTGACATTCTGGCCCACTACAAACCATCCCCTCCCACCACCATAGCAGCGGATGCTTCTTCCACAGTCTTTGGGGCGGTCATGTTCCAGGAACAATTGGATGGAGGTCGCCAAATGGTGTACTATGCTTCCAGAGGGCTGCCGGACACGGAGACGAGGTACGCCAACACAGAAAAGGAAGCCCTTGTAGTCACCTGGGCGTGCGAGAAATTTTCAAACTATGTGACCTTGAGGCTGATGATAATCAAAACAGGCCATAAGCCACTAGTCTTATTACTGGCTGGGAAGGAGCTAGCAAAGATGCCTCCCAGAATCCAGAGGTTCCACCTATGCCTCATGAGGCCCACCTGTGAGATGGTATACATCCAAGGTGAAAATCAAACAATGGCAGACACACTTTCCAGGGCCACAGTAGGCCTTCCAAAAAAACAGGATGCCAATCGCATTGAAGAGCTGGAAGCATGTTCCCAATTGACAAGGAGACATCTACCAATGGTTACAAATAAATGCCAAAGATTCACCAGGAACAAATGCATGATGAGGAGTGTGCCCACATCCACTGCTGCTGCCATCAAGGGCGGTCACATTAGAGGCCAAGTGGTGGTACCATGAAAGCTTGGTCAAACAACAAAAACACTTTACAGTCATAGACAATCTACTGGTCTACAATGAGTGTCATCCCAGTTTCCTTTTGGCAGGAGATCCTTCAAAAAAATACACCAGGGCCATCTGGGCATCACCAAGTGCAGGGCACAGGCCCAATCCACTGTCTGGTGGTCAGGCATTTCCAGGGCGATTGAGGACACCATAGCAAACTGTCAGGTGTGTGCGCTGCACAGGCAGGGCCAAATATAGCCCTCATCTCCATAAAGTTCCCTGCTAGGCCATCAAAGAGGATGGGCACCGACCATATTGGTCTTCAGCAGCCAATCGTTCCTTATAGCGGTGGATTACTTTTCCAGATGGGTTCAGGTGAGGCAGTTATATACGACTACCACAGAGGCAGTAATTAATGCACTGAAAGAGAGATTTGTGAGCCAGGGCAACCCAGACAAGATCGTGTCCGATACGGCCCACAATTTTCAAATGAGAGTGCATTTTGTCACCACATCCGGCTTCCACCATCGTACCAGCTCCCCGAGATACCCACAAGTCAAATGGGGAGGCCAAAAGAGGGGTCCACAAAAAAGAATGAGGACTTTCCCACAATACTGCTAACCTACAGGTCCACCCCATTACAATATGACCAGGCCCCACCCAAACTCCTGATGACAAGAAACTCTGCACACAACTTGTAATCCTGCCAATAAAACTAATATTAGCCTTGGTAATCAAGGATTACCAGGACATCCAAGCAAGGGAGCAGTCATGCAGGCAGAAGAGGGTGCTATCATCAGGAAGGATGATGATCAACCTCAGTCCTACCTGGTTGGCATCCCAGAGAGTATAGTCAGGAGAAACAGGAGGATTCTCCTCTTCATTCCTGGATAGCTCGTTCCCACAGTACAGTGGAGAGCTATTGAGGAGCATATCCAGATGCCAGAACAGCCTCCAAATTGACAGAGCTTATCACTCCTCCGACAGTAGTGCGAACAAGATATGTAAGGGTTATAAGGCCTCCAGATGGCCTGAACATATGAAATCAAAGGCTTGAAGGAGGAAAATGGGTGGCAATAACGATGTAAATACATGGGGTAAACTAGAATAACTTGAAATACATTGGATAAAGATTTGGGACGGAACTGTCCCAGATTTGCACAAAGTGTGGTCGCGGGCAGGTAAAACGACGATTTATCCGCAGGCCGCAATGGTGGCTTTTCACGCAGTATCATCCCAAATCCGCTGCATTAATCATGCGTTCCAGGAAACACACCATTTCCATGGTGGGTAGGTCTCATTTGCCTGCTACACCATTACCTCGCCGCTTCCTCACACCAGACGCCATATTTAAAGTCCAGCCACGTGCACATCTCTCAGCGCTTCCGGCCCAGGGCTGCTGCAAAGAAGACATGGCCTGAAAGGCAAAAAGACAGCAGCCCCCAGGTTTAATTACGCGCCCTTTGAGTGCCTTTTGGAAGCAGTGGAGGCTCGTCGTGATGTCCCACTCTGTCCGCGGGATGGACAGCAACAGCAGCCAACGGAGTCCACGACCCAGGGCCTCCAATCAAACCCCAAAGAACCAGCCACCAGGGCAAAGACACACACCTCTGTGGGGCCTAGCTTTAGAGTAGCCTTGGGATCACAATCTGGTGAGCACATCACACTTTCTGATCCATAGCAGGCAGCGGCAGGGACTTCCTATGTTCCCAGCACTCAGAGGACTGCTGGAGGCCAGAAATTTGCTGAACCTGAGTCACATGACGAGCCTCTGGGCTTGGTCATGTCACAGTTGCTGGAGCTGCAAAGGCAATCTCGGGAACATCAGGAAGGGATGTTCGCTGCACTCCTCAGAGTGCAAGGCACGATGGAGGAGTCTGTCTGCCATCACGCTGAGGTGATAGCACCAGCATGCCAATGCACTGAGGTCAACACTGGTAAGATGGCAGCTGCCATGGAGACCTTGTTCCAGGATGTCGCTCCAGCACTGCTGCGTGGACTGAACTCCATTGCTGACATCATCATTGGCCTCAAACAGTGTGTACACGAGAGGGGTGCAGGGCAGCCCGATCTCACTCCAGCTACCCCTTCTCCTCAAGAAGTCTTCCAGGGGCCCTTGGGCACCCTTAGGGAGGAGAATCAGCAGGTGCACACACCTCGGCCATCCACCCAGGTGACTCTGGGAGTGTCCGGCCCACACAAACACCCTCTTCCTGTGACCCCAGCAGTTCCAGCTCCACATGTTGCCCACTCACGCAGCCGAACACGCCCGATGCCAGATTGGACAGAAAATTCTGCGCTTGGAGGGGGAGGTGTAGTATAAAGGTCTGGCACATATAGGGTTAACATGGGACTGAGTACAGTACCGCCCGCACAGTGATGTAAGAGAAAATATGAGCCACGCCTAAGGGTTAGTCTAGTGTTGGACAGAATCATATACAAAGCAAGCATGGAGACAGCTCCTAGTTTGAACCCTTTTTTGTCTATATGTACACAGTTCCAGTGGTTAATAAATATATACAGTTAACCTACTCAAGACTACGAACTTTGTTAAGACCTACCAACACCCTACAACAGTAGCCTCCTTGGCATACTGCACAGACCTGCATGATGATCTTTGTGTGGTTGCATATGAGCTGTCATTAATGGAATTGAAGCCCTTCCAATTCACAAATGCTCCTGGGTGATCTGCCAGTACCTTGATTGCCAGATGTGTGCCATCTGCACCTGTGGAATGCCAGTCAGACCCATAAATCCGAGCACCTGCTCATTCTGACTAGCGTCATCGGTGGCACCATACACTTAATTTCCTGCTCTGGCAAACATGGCATTGGTCATACACTTGTGGGCAGCAGATCATGATATCCTGAAAATATCTCCTGCAGATTCTTGGAATGAGCCGGAGATGAAGCAGTTGAGGGCAGTGATTACTTTGAGAGCCACTGGCAAAGCATTTCCACCAGGTCCACTTGGCAGCAAGTTTTATTCCAGTAAGCGGCAAATGTCTTCCATGACCAGACATGATAGCCTGAACCTTCCGAGGCACTGGAATTCAGACATGTGGAGAAAGCTGGCCCTTTGCATATGTACCCTGTGAGCTACACCTCTCTACGCATCCCCTCTCTCCTGTAGGGTGACAGACGTCTGAGGAAAAGGTTGTTGCTGGTGCTGATATGGGTGCTCCTGTTGCTTATTCCCCTGCCACTGATGCTTTTGCTGCCGTTACTCACCTTGGTCCTTATCTGAGGTCAGCATAAGTGGCACCCATGCCGATCTGATGTATAGCAGATGGAAGCTGGAGATCAAGAACACAAACCTCCAAAGAAGTGAAAAAGCAATCTCAACACAAGTACTACATACAAATATCTTTCATAAAGGCAAGTAAGCACATGCAGGGTCTCAGTACTTGTGGGATTTTCTGCCTGTCATTCCTTTAGCCTCCTCAATTGCTGCAATGTTCTCACTTTGCATTCACTGGTGAGTTCCAGGAAGCTTGGGAAATGTGCGCATCAACAATTAACATTGAAAATTCTGTTAAAATAACTGTTAATAAGGTGTTAACATATTTAAATTTACAACCTGCTTCTCTCAGGGGGCCTTCTCACATGCAGCTGAAAGCGTTGTGGTTAAGAGCCGAAGGTTGGAGCCAGCTATGTTCTTATGTTCTTAGCTTCCTGAAATGCCATCAATTTCCACTCGTTCAACCACCAACCAGCTCCCAAACTCACTTGCTCATTGAAGTTAAAACTCCCCTTCTTTGTGTCTCTTCCTCAGTATCTTTATGTCTTTCTCTCCTCTCTCTCTCCAAGCTGACCTTCCTTTTGAAGTTGAAATGGTTACAGGAAAATAAATATTTTTTGTGTGTGAAAACCTACCTCAAAACCTCTACAATTAGTGTTCCAGCTTGTTTGAAATCAATGGAAGATAAAACTCATGTTCACTGGATAGCCTGACGTGAAAAATGTTTCAAGTTTTGCGAAGATTACCCAAAAGAATTTCACTGATGCATTTCTGCAGATCCACATACTCAGGCTGAAGCATACTGGCAATATGTAGTACTTAACGCTCTTTAGCTAAAAGGACACAGCTCTGGGAACAAAAACACTAAATTGTGGGTTCAGAGAGGCAAAAGCCTGTGAGTAAGAAACTGAATGAAGACAACTTTGCACATATGTTAATCATGCAGGAATTTTTTTTTTAAATTGCCTTTAGTTTTTTACAAACCTTATTTCCAACATTTTTACCTATGCGTAAGTTGCTGTTTGAATAAAAACAGGCTGCTGAAAGAAAATTGGAAAAACATTGAGTGATTTGATTAATTTAGTTTTGCTTTTGTATTGCTAGATCCTTATTTCTTGTTGTTACAGAGTTTATGGGCAGGAATTTCCCGTTGGCGAGCGGGGGGGGTGGGGCCTGCTCGCCGACACGTAAAATGATGTGCAGTGACGTCAGGTGGAACTCCCGACGTCATCGTGCCCTCAGGTGGGGGCACAGCAAAATCAGCTGTATGCCCGCTGACCTGTCAATGGCCAATTAAGGCCATTGACAGAGTCATTTAATTAATTAATGGACCTGCCTGTCCAACCTTAAGGTTGGCGGGCAGGCCAGGAGCCCAGGTAGGAATTAGAAAAACCATGCAACCTCATCCACGGGCAGGATGATGTTTCATGTAGGCTTTAAAAAATTTAATTAAAGCTTTTTGAAAAGTTGTGGACATGTCCCAACTCATGTGACAGTGTCACATGCGGACACATGCCAGGGAATTTTTTTTTTTTCTATTTTTAATATTTTTTATTGTAGATGATCTCCTTGAGGCAGCACTTAGCCTCAAAGAGATGAGTGCGCTCTTTTGTGCGCATGCGCGAAAGAGCGCACTCTCGGGTCTAGGGACACACCCCCGCCCGCACAGGGAGCGCACAGCGCTTCCGTGCAGACGTCACGCTGGACAGGCCTTAATTGGCCTCCCCACGTAAAATGGCGCCGTGCCCCCAATTGGGGGCGCCGATCGGATTTCAACTTCGCCCCCGACGGGGGCAAAATCCTGCCCTATGAATATGAAATCAGATGAAAGTCTGACCAAAATTTGCACAGAGACCCTGTGGAGCACATGACAGGCAAAGCATGTGTCACAAATATTTTATTCTTTTAATGAGTAGATAGCTTCGATATCGCACACATCGCATAAACATTTATCTATAGCTTCCACCAGAGAATCATAGATATTTTAATGAGTAATGTATGACATTACATTTGCTCACATACAACCTGTAAGGTACTTAACAAATATACAGTTTTAAGTAAAAAAAATTTAATAGGCTGAATATGCCAGAGTTGAAAACTGATTCAGGTGCTCATAGAGCTAACTTAGGTCGAGGTGCTCTGACAAGTGACATAACAATTGAATACCATAAAAATGATCAAAGTTGTTTAAATTAGCCAGCCTGTGAATAGAATAATATAAATATTGATGTGGTAATAATCATCTGCTCCTGAACATTTTCAATCTGTTACATTAATATTTTATTGAAAGGGCATGTACTAAATGTGTCAGTGGTGTCTAATGTATTCTAATAATCACTTTGACTCCCAGAATCCAGTCTAGGATTTTTGAAAATTAGACCCTGCAGTCTGAATAGAGATTGTGTTTTAGCTTTTCAGATCTGTCCATTGCAAAATACAGTCCACTCAGCTACTTTATTATCAATTGCTGCGGCCATCAACGACTATTTCACATTTATTTTCTTTTGTAGGCGACAACTATTAAAGGAAAAAGACACAAATCTGAAAATAATGAGGCTTAAATAAACTAAGAAACATTGGATTGGTTTTGCATTTTAAAAATATTACCATACACTTATTAAGTGCACACACAATCTCACATCTGGGAAGTTTGTGGATTCAAACATTGAATTGGAAAATATTGCCAGGAATTTTTAATTTCAAACCAAGTAAAAGCGACAGTGAGACAAGGAAATAAGTCTCCAAAAGGGGATTGAAGTATCGTTCTTTGAACTACAATGGAAAATCAGATCCCGTGAAAAATTGGCTGCCAATTTGCTATGAGTCCATTCCGCGCTGCTGCCGTAGACCAGAAAAGCTTTCTGTGTATCTTTACTTGATTTGCAAGCATTATTCCCGCATTACATGATCATATACAAATTCAGTCTTTATCTCAAAGGGATTGGAATTCAAAACTGAGAAAGTGATACTTCAGCTGTATAGGGCCTTGATCAGACCCTATCTGGTGTACTGTATTCAGTTTTGGGCACTAAACCCAAGGAGCATGTACTGACCTTGGAAGGCACACAGTGTAGATTCCACAGAATTATACCAGAGCTTAAAGGGTTAAATTACGAGGACAGGTTGATAAGGTTGGTTTTTATTTTCTTGCGTTTATAAATTGAGGGTGATCTACTTACGACCTTTAAAGTGATAAAATGGTTCAATAGGCTCACACAACTGCCACAATGCTAGTGCTCTTGCTTGTGCCTTTCAGCCAGCTAGCCCAAACTGCTACCGCCTATGACGAGGTGGTGCAGCCTGAAGCTGGGCCCTTAAAGCACTGAGTTGCTTGAGGGTTCCCTACAAGGTCATCTGCAGTTGCACCCATTGAAAGTAAACAGCCTTCCAACAGCCATTCAGCAGCCTCATGGGCAGCAGCAGGATGATCAACCGTCCTGGATTTTCCAGGGCTATGCTGTAATTCGGCTTTTTGTACCAAGTCCTGGATCAGGTCTTCCTGGGCTGTGTTTCTCTGGAGTATTTGCTGTCTTGTCAGGCCATTTGCTTGCACATGCATCAGGAATAGCAGCTTTGCGACTTGTGTTCAGGCCTGTCATGCGGCTGTCTGTGGGTGGATCCAGCAGGCGGCTACCTCAGAATCAGGGAGGGTCACCTGGCTATGCCCGCCCCACCTCAGAGGATCGCCAGCACCCCGCCCAACCCTTTGCTTTCATAGGTTCACCACCCCTCTCCTGTTCTCACAGGTTCGCCACTCCTCCCCACAGGTTTGCCAGTGCCTCTTGCCCTGCCTTGCTCTCACAGGTTTGCCACCTCTCTCTCCTGCTTTCACAGTTTTGTGAGCACCCACTCTCAAGGCTTCGCCAGAACCCACAGGGCGAACCGTCCCTTATTTCTTTCGACCAGAGTTAGTCACCTTGGGTAGGACTGTGATGGAGCACTTGGCTAGGCAAAAGCACTTGTAAGACAGGCAATATGGGAATGCACAAGAATAAATAGTTCAGTTTTGTACATAATATTGGAAGAAGTAGGAAAGTTGCAAGATAAAGTTGTTGTGGAATTTTCATTTGTGGTGTCTATTATTTAAGGATTTTGGCCAAGAGGACACTTTAATGATTCATAGTAGGGGACGGAAATGTGTGGAACTGTGCAGCAGTGCTGATGTGAGGATGAGATTTAAGGGGAAGAGAGTCTGAGTAGCTGCTCATTGAAAGCCAGGCTGGCGCAAAAGGGTTCTGGATGCTTCTTCTTCCTTCTCCTGAGCTGCCAACCAAAAGCCTGGTGCCAAGGGCTGCACCCACGTGACAGCACCATCATAAATTTAGAGATATGCTCTGATGAGTACTGGTGCACTTCCCTGCATGCAGCCTGGACAACAGAACTGTTGTCTCAGAATGCCAATGATTTGTTCTATGGTGTTTTCAGTGGCAGCATGATTCTCACTCTATGCAAGCGGTTGAATGGTGGAGACGAGTCATAAGCCAGGTGTTGAATGGGTAGCTTTTGTCACCAAGCAGCTTGCCTCTGGTTTGCTGTGTTAAATATGCCAGAAATGGCTGGCTGGCACAGGATGAAAATGTTGTGGCTGATGCCAGGATAGCAGGCATTCACCAACATGATGCTTTGTGCATGATCACATATCAACTGCATGTTCTGGGAGTTGTAGCCTTTGTAGTTCTGGTACATCTGCCCGTTAATATGTGGTGCCCACAGAGCCACAAGTATGGAGTTGATGGCTCCCTGTACCATTGGGAAACCAGCCAGCCGAAGTTACATGCCCGCTTCTCCTGCTTCTTTCTGGTAAGAAAGAAGAAAGTCCCCTGTCCTGACATAGAGGGCTTCTGACATATTACTGCTGTAGGGATGCACGGACAACTGTGATATGTCAGCTGCCATCACCAGCTCCTGCCTGGAAAGATTCATTTGTGTACAAGTTGAGGGCAATGATGATCTTCACAGCCACTGGCAGTGGCATCCTTGTTCTGTTTTATAGTTGTAGGTCCAGTTGTAGGAGGTGGTACAGTTCAGTGACCATCTCCTTGGTAAAACGTAGCTACCTCAGACTTTGCTGTTGGCTGCTATTGAGAGTCCTCCTCCTCCCCTCTTACTGCCTGTGCTCCATCTCCATGTCATGCTGTAGCCCAAGAGGGATTTCAATTATAGTCCCAATTAGTATTAGCAGACTGTCTGCTAAAAGTCTTCAAGCTGTTCTGCCAACCTTGGCAAAGTTCAGCCCCACTCCCTTCTGATTCCAACAACTTTTCCAAATTCCTTTAACAACACTAAACAAAGTACTTCCAGTCACTCTGCATTAGTAAGAGAAAATCAAAAATACCTCACCTGAGAGTCCCATGTTGATGCCTTTAAATTCTTGGGTGTACTTGTACAAGGAACATAAAACATTAACATGCAGTTACAGCAAACAATTAGGAAAACAAATGGGATGTTGGCCTTTACTTCAAGGGGTTTGGAGTACAAGAATAAAGAAACTTTCCTACAATTGTTCGGGGCTTTGGTGAGACCACACCTGCAATACTGTGTGCAATTTTGGTCTCCATATTTAAGGAGGGATATATTTGCATTGGAGGCAGTATAGCGAAGGTTCACTAGATTGGTTACTGGGAGGAAAGGGTTGTCCTATGATGAGAGGCTGAGTAAATTAGGGCTGCATTACCTGTAGTTCAGAAGAATGAGAGGTGATCTCAATGAAACATTCAAGATTATGAAAGGGCTTGACAGGGTAGATACTGAGACATTGGACGGAATCGTCCAGATTTACATTAAGTGCGGTAGCGGGCAGGAAAAACAACGTTTGACCCGCCGGCCGCAAGGGTGGCTTCTCACACCATATCATCCCAAACTCACTGCATTAATTATGCATTCCCAGGAAACATGCCGTTTCCATGGCAGGCGGGCTCTCATTCACCTGCCACGCTGTCACCTCGCCGCTTCATCATACCGGGTGCCATATTTAAAAGTGCAGCCGCGCACACACCTCTCAGTGCTTCCAGCTCAGGACTGCTGCAAAGAAGACATAGCCCTGAAAGGCAAAAACACTGCAGCCACCAGGTTCAATGACTCATCCTTCGAGCACCTTTAGGGCGCAGTAGAGACCCGCCATGATGTCCTCTACCCCCGCTCTGGCCGCAGAATGGGCAACAACATCACCAATCTGGCTCGGGAGGCGGTGGCAGTGGTGGTCAGTACCAATGCCCCGCAAAAGAGAACAGCCACCCAGTGCCGCAAGAGGATGAATGATCTCCTTTATTCCGCCAGGGTGAGTCACTGTTCCCATCACTCTCAACTCGGAAACTCACTAACCCATCACACATCCACAGAGCCCTCACTCGCTGCCAGTTCAAGGGACATCACCATTCACTCTCTCACACACACCTTCATTGTCCTCATCCCAACCATGCGACCACTTCCCACTCATACATGCTAGGCATACTTGCCATCTGATAAAAACAAAAAACTACTTCCTTGTTTCTGGAAATCCAAAACAAAAACAGAATTACCTGGAAAAACTCAGCAGGTCTGGCAGCATCGGCGGAGAAGAAAAGAGTTGACGTTTCGAGTCCTCATGACCCTTCAACAGAACTAAGTAAAAATAGGAGAGGGGTGAAATATAAGCTGGTTTAAGGTGGCGGGGGGGAGGGGGTGTGGGGGTGGGGGGAGAGAAGTTGTGGGGGGTGGGGTGGTTGTAGGGACAAGCAAGCAGTGATAGGAGCAGACTTACCATCTGGCCTGGCAAGCATCCTACTTACACTCTCTCCATTTCTATTCATGCAGGACAAGCTGGCACACAACAAGAGGGAGAGGTCGCAGACTGGTGGAGGAATGCCTGAAATCAAGGTGCTCACAGACTTTGTAAACAGAGCCATCCAGCTGGCCGGCGAGGATCTGGGCCATTCCTGTGCTGATGGTAAGGTTGGTGGTGCTCTAACAGGTGAGGATCCAGCAGTGCAACATCCATCAGACAATCATGTTGTGAGTGATGTGTCCTATTTCACAGGCCACTGCCATGCACTAATTATCTCTCCTTGCTTTCACAGGCATGTTTGGGAAACAGTTGACGGAGTCCATGACCCAGGGCCTCCAATCAAGGCCTGAACAAATCTCTGAAGGGGAATCTGAAGGCACGCTCATTAAAGACCCATCACAACGCTCAATCACACCCTCCACCAGTGCAGAGACACACACCTCGGTGGGACTTAGCTCTAGAGTAGCCTCGGGATCACAATCTGGTGAGCATATTGCACTTTCTGATCCACAGCAGGTGGCATGGCAGGGGCTTCCCAAGTCCTCGGCACTCGGAGGATTGCTGGAGGTTAGGAATTTGTTGAGTCCGAGACAGAAGACAAGCCTCCGTACTCGGTCATGTCTCAGTTGCTGGACCTGCAAAGGCAAGCTCGGAAACACCAGGAAGAGTTGTCCATTGCACTCCTCAGATTGCAAGGCACAATGGAGGAGTTCGTCCACCTTCAGGCTGACATGCCAATGCACCCTGGTCAACACTGGTAGGATGGCGGCTGCTATGGAGACCTTGGTCCAAAACATCGTTCCTGCACTGCTGCACAGGCTGAACTCCATCACTGACACCATAGTTGGCCTCCAAATGTGTCAACACAAGAGGGGTCCAGGGCAGCTCGATCTCACCCCAGCTTCCCGTTCTCCTCAAGCACTGATAAGGAGGAGGATCAGCAGGTGCATCCACCCAGGGGACTGGGATTGTCCAGCCCATCCACATCCCCTTTTCCTGTGACCTCAGCAGCTCAAGCTCCACATGTTGAGGAGGGTGCCACTGCCATTCTGCAAGACTCTGAAAGCAGGCCAGGATACTCCAGGTCTTGGCCCTCCAGAGATCGCCCACCAAGGCCATCACCGACAGGGCATAGCAGTCAGCAGGCTGCCTCCACCTCCGTTGTGGATGTCGGGGGAGCATCAGTCATATGGTTACGGTTAAGAAGATGTAATTGCACAGCCTGGGCATGGGTCTTAATCACTTGTGCATAATGCTCACTATTGTCAATGAACTCTCAACAATGTCTCCATGACTATGGCTCCTTGTTCTGATGGGCAGTGTTCCTGTCACTCAGATGTGAAACCTTTCTGCACAAGATAAAGGCAGGTGTCTCAGCCTCTTCTCTGTGCTTTGCACAGCCTTCAGACCAAATGATAGTCCGGCCTCACACTCCCTAACACATTAGTGATGCCTGCACCTCACTGTAGCTTGTCATTACTGCCAGAATGTCGCAAGCAGGCGATCCAAGATCCTTTCTGTGTGCTCTCAGCACCTTAAAGGTGGGGCTGGCCTCCATCTCTTCAGCAACTGTGACCACTGATGCTGTGCTCCTGAAGGTGTCAGGTGCTGACAGCTGACAAAGGATCAGGTGCTTTTAAAGTTCCAAGGTTGCGTCTCCATGATATGACCCTGAGCACAGAGTGCTAATGAGCTGCCCTCAGCCAGACAGGAGTCAGTCATTCTCAGAAGCTGATGTGAAGATCTATGAAGTGTCTTTGCTGCATGTCGTCATCATCCTCCTGCAATCGAGCGACTATTAAGGCTTCCATTGAGTCTCCATGACAGGGGCACTATTGCAGTGGGCGTGTGCGCTGCCATAAGTAAGTCTGGAGTCAAACGTTCATAGACGCAATGTGAGGATCGATGGTATCTCCTTATTGCATGCCCTTATCATCCTCCACAACTCTAGCAGGTATGAGGGCCTCCCGTGCGTGCCTGCCTCATCTGGTCAGTGTGTTGGCCTCATTGCTGTCATCGTCACCTTCGAGGACCTTCTCACCCTCATCACCGTCAATGTCGTCCTCATCAGAGGAGTCCTCCAGTTCCTGCATCTCCCCCTCAGCCAGCTCCTCTCCCTGTTGCAGCACCAGGTTGTAAAGGGCGCAGCAGGCAACGACAATGCGTGACACCCTTTCTGGACTAGATTGCATGGCTCGGCCAGACCAGTCCAAGCACTGGAACCTCATTTTCAGCATCCCGATGGTTTGCTCCACCAAGTTGCGAGTTGCAGCATGAGCTGCATGATATCTTCGCTCTGCTGCAGTCTGAGGCCACCGCACAGGTGTCACCCACCACATCCTCTGCGGGTAGCCCTTGGCCCCGCGGAGCCATCTCTGCAGCCTCTGTTGACCCTGCAAGACGTCAGGGATCTGTGACTGACTGAGAACTTAGGAGTCGTGCACACAGGCCTCCATTGAGTGGGCAACATGCTCCTCTCGCCTCCCACCTGGAGGAATCAGTAATGCGATAATCACCCACAATATGTTCAGATAAGAGATGGGAAAAGGGACAAAATTGACAACAACAAGATCAATAGCAAAGCACTACTGTTTTACAAATAAAATCTTCATCAATAAATTTATTCTGTTCTCTTGAATGCAGATCTTGGGTTCTTCCAATGTCCAGTGGATAAATATTGCACATGGTTTTGCCACACAGAACAGAGGGACCTAGGCTGAATTCTCTGATATCTTTACAGTTGGTTTCAATAGCCATGCACTTGGAAAGGAAAATAAGCTAAGATTCTAATGCCATACAGTAGTTCGTGGAAAGCATGCATACGTTTGGATGAGGATATGATTGAGCTTGGATGTGGTGCCCTCACACTCAACACTGGGGAAGTATGAAATTATTCACTTTGGTAGTAAGAATAATTTTCTTTTTAAAGGCATGAAACTTTTAATTGTTGATGTTCAGAGAGACTTGGGTGTACTTGTACAAGGAACACAGAAAGTTAGCATGCTGGTACAGGAGACAATTAGGAAGGCAAATGGAATGTTGACCTTTAGTGCAGGGGGATTGGAGTACAAGAATAAGGATTCTTGCTATACATGTAGCAGGCTTTAGTGAAACCACACTTGAGTACTGTGCTCAGCTTTGGTCTCCATATCTAAGGAAGGATATACTTACCTTAGAGGCAGTACAGCGAAGGTTCACCAGACTGGCTGCTGTGATGAGAAGGTTGTTTTACGATGAAAGTTCAGAAGAATGAGAGGTGATCTCATTTAAACATACAAGATCCTGAAGGGGCTTGTCAGGGTAGACATTGAGAGGTTGTTTCTCCTGGCTGGGGAATCTAGAAAGGAATTGATCATTTAGAACTGAGATGAGAAGAAATTTCTTCACTCAAAGAGTTGTGATTCTTTGGAATTGTCTATCCCAGAGGATTGTGGGTGGTCCATCACTGAGTATATTCAACACTGAGATCATACTCCACAAGGGGAATGGGGTGCAGGTAGGTAAGTGGAGTTGAGGTAGTAGATCAGTCACAATTGTACTGAATGTTGGAACAGGCTCAAGGGGCTAAATAGTTTACTCCTGCTTAATTTTCTTATGTTCTTATGTTCTAATATCCCCTTTTATGGCTTGGTATCAACTTTGTTTCATAACAATCCTGTAAAGCGCCTTGGGATGATTTACTACATTAAAAAGCATTAAAATAATGCAAGTTCATATTGTTGTTGTATCAGAAAGCAGCCAGTACCTGTAAAATCGTACCCCAAGAGGAGTCAGCACTCTTAGGGTAGAAGGTGAGGAGAAATAGGCAAAGAAAGTAGAACTCGCTACAAGCAATTTTTTTTCTGTCAGAGCCTTTAGAGCAACATGATTACATTGTAATCTGAACATCCTGGTTTTTTTGATAGCTCTAGTCAATTTCCTTAAAATTGTTCTAATTGATGGTCAAAACCTGAACATTGATGGATTTTTTTTGTGCTTCCAGTATTTTGTCTTTATTACAGAAGCCAGCATATGATTATCTTTTTCTTTTCATCTGTATTGATGACAAAACCTACTCATTTAAAAGAGTTGTATTGAAAGAAGATAATGAAGCTTTTCCCCTGTTTTGTTGTGAACGTTTACAGAACATAGCTAGTTTCCCAAAATTGGGTTTCACTCCAGGTTGTGCACAAGTGAAATTGCTGCCTGATTGAAAACTGTAGGTTGAGAAGGATGCAGCCATCATAAGGTCAGATACAGCATGGATCATGATTCATGGCACCTCTCTGCATGCCACCGAAAAATCTTCAGTCTCAGTTGAATGCCCTCAGCTGTGTCGGTTATACTTCTTATAGTTAACAAGGTTAACTGTTTAGTAATAGGACTTCTAAATTGCAACCAGTTTTATTCTATTTTATCCTATATTGAGAATCGTGATCCAAAAGATGTTTCTCTCTTTCGCATCCATTCTCTTTGTCAAGATAGGACCGAGGTAGGTCAAGCTGATTATTTGTTGAAGCACCATCATTTTCTTTGAAATGGTACAAATCATAAAACATGACTGCTTGACCAGCTTCAATTTGTAGTGCTAATATATCTAGGGATTCCCTTCCCCCACTTATATATGCCAATGTCTTTAAAGAAATGTAGCACTACATCTCCAATGCATGCTTCTTTCTGTAACTGATCAGCAAACAGCACAATCCAGGTATTGTTTCAAAGTACATGAACCATACTTTTTTAGCAATCAATATAAGAAGTCTATTGGTGATTCTATTCCTGATTAGAAAAACACAATTTTAAAAAATATTGCACTTAGAAGAGCAAGATGATGGGGCCTAAAACTAACTTTCAAGGAGGAGTCGGTTGAAAATGGAGAAACTATGGACCTTAATTTATTGTAACAGGACAGCTAAAAGTGTTTAGTTAGACTTGCCCTTACATGTTTAGGTTTTTAAATCTCTTAAGCGTCAAGGTGATAAAAGTGCGAGCTGATAACTTCGCAATGAAGGAAACCGGGTATCAGGAACCTGAATAAGCAAAGCACTCAACTGTCCATGTCCTTAATCAATCAGATTGAAGAACTATGGAATAACCAGCACAAAGATGGAGAAGGAAATATAAATTAGAGTGGGTGAGTTCAATGTCAGATAGGAATAGAAAATGAAATAGAAGGAAAGAAAAATTGAATTAAGAAAGAGAGATAAAGGAGACAGGAAGAATTTCGCTTAAATTATTTTAAAATCTACATATTTAAAATCACCAATTAAATCTTACAGTAAAAATGTGAAGGAATGAGATTCCACACTTGTAATGGTTAATTTTCAATGCCAAAGAGGTTAATTCATGCTGATCATTAAAATACTGGATAAGACCTAACTTTCTGTGGTGAGCTTAGTTTATTTCTACCACACAAATAGAGATATTTCACACCATACAATGCATTCAGTGATCAGGTAGGCACTAAGGTGCTATGCTAATGAAGCTAAAAGCGGAGTGGTGCAGCTCACAATTTTTGAATAATTGAATTTAACTGTGCACATGTCCCTTGCCTGAAGTTTCTGTACTATTTGCATTTAAATAATAGCGAGGACATTAGCTTTGCCATCTTTCTGACAGCAAAATCTGGGTCCATGGGGAACACAGTCTCAATTTTGTGGTGTTAGTATATGGCATGGTGAGCTGGGTTAGTATCAAGGAGTGGGTAGACCCTCCTCATCATGTTAATACGGTCCTAATACATGAAAACGGGTGCCTATCCAATGGTTTCATGAAGAGGTACACTTGTGGCATAAGTTGTCTGCAAGTCAGCCTTTTGCAGATGGTATAGCTCAATGAGTTGGTGAGGTTAAGTCTCCCCTGACATAAGGAGCATCAAGGTTAATTAATGGTGTGGACATAACCAATAATGGATCATAATCAATCTGATCCACCAGTCAGAAACTGATTGTGCAATACTGGGTTTACACCCTATCCGATTGTACTCTCGGTTGAATCCAGTGGAGGATAATAGAGCAAAGTGTAAATCTGCCATTCCACCTGATTGTATGAGATTCCAAACTCTTGCATTAAATTAAAATTAATTCCAATGCTTGAGCAAAGTAGACAATCCCCATTTTTTTTTACAGCTGATCGCACAGGATTGTGCACTCAAGGGGGTTCTCGGCAGAAAGCATCTGCAAATGCTGAGGAATCAAAGAGCTCTCCAGAACGCCAAAAAAAAATGAGAGAAACTATCTGTAAAACAACTCCAACCAACTCACATCAAAACTCCAAAATTCGCCTTGCCAAGAACCTGTGCACCTTTTATCCCGCCCTGGGTATAGAAATCATGAAAAACGTGTGAAGGCCGCTAGGCCAAATGGCCGGTGCGTTGACCATAAAAGCACACGGGCCACTCAAAATTGGAGACAATTGCTGTTTAAAAGGCACAACTGGTCCTTTAATTGTCAGCAGGCACACTTCCAACTTCCATGTGTGCCTGCTGACCGAAATGACGTTGGGACGCCCTCCCGATGTCACCACGCCCCATTTCGGGAAGGATCGGGACCGCCGCACAACCGCAAAATTCAGGCCTATGTGTTTTTCTTCTGTATTCTGTATTCTTCTTTATTTGCTGTGTCTTCTTACGATTGCTAGTTAGAGGCAATCTAGGAGATGATATTTGGATAGACCTCATTCTTACATTCTACTTCAATCTCATCATGAATAAGAGCAGTGAACTCTGGTCACCAGGTTCTTTTCATGTCATTATTGGAACATTACTTCATATCTTCAATTCAGAGGGAGTTCTATATAAACATCTCTACTCCCACATTACACTTCTACCCTACAGCTCAAAGTGTGTCAAAAGGTGATTGAGAGACATTATTAGGATACAGCGACAGTTTACCAGCAGTTCAGTAGATTAGACTTCCCTTTAAGTCATGTCAAATAGAAAGCAAAACAAACACATCAGTTCTGCAAGATACTGGCCTAGCCTTTCCAATGTTAATGTACTGGGTTTAAAGTGGAAGGCTGGCAGAACAAAATGGAAATCAACACAGGGTAACATCATGCCAGCCTGCCACTGTCACATGAATGTTCCTGGGTTTCTAGCAGTGGTCTGAGAGATGTCTGTTAACCCTGGTACTCTCTTTGTCCTGTCTCCACTTTTTTTTTTAAGGACTGAATCCTAAAATGTTGTTCTTTTTGTCTCTCTGCTTTTCTTAATTTGTCTCTTTTTTTCTATAAATCTCCTACTGTCTTTTCCTCTTGCCTTTCACAGAGACCTGATGGTAAACTATGGACTCCAAACAATCTGATCTTTCTTTGAGGACAGAGGTTTGGGAGGCTGGAACCTAGGATGGGAGCTTGAGTCAGAGGTTGACTTTTCAAGTTCAGGACCAGAAGCATCAAGGAATGAGGCTGGTGCCTGGAAAGAGAAAGAAAGATGGGACCAGGGTGGAGGCAGGGATGGTGATGTTTTAGTTGCAAACTTGCAATTGTGCTTAGAAATTGGCTCCTGGTGTATACAAGAAATAATGCACTGATGATTACATGATTAGATCTGTGGAACAATGAACACAGACAAATTCTTATTTGTTTTAAGTACTGAGTGGAACAAAGATGGTCTGATACAGGAAATAGAGAGCATTTGAGCTTGGGTGACTGTGTTCAGAGGATACAGAAAATGGTATGGGAGCTCAGTTTCCAAAAGTAATGAGATGGAGGCAGAAAAGGAACCTGGGACTTAGAATCATTTGAGACAGGCAGTAGGTATTCTGATACAATTATTTGCGTCAAGAAGGTGGAAAAGGTAATTAGTAAAGAATAATGAAGATGCATAAGTTTACAAGTGAGTTTATGAGTTTTTCCAAAATAATTAATTTTTCATGTGCTTATGAACGGCAAATGAAACTTGCATTTGTTGACTTCAAGAAGTTACAAAGTGCTTTTCAATCAAATAATTACTTTTAAAGGGTGGTCACTGTTGTAATGTAAGAAACACAGCAGTCAATTTGCACACACAAACTTCAATATGATAATAACTAGATTATCTGTTGGTTGGGGGATAGACATTGGCCAGGACACCAGGGAGAGCTCCCCTGCTCTTCTTCATATAGCACCATGGGATCATTTATCTCCACTTGAGAGGGCAGATGTTTTACTATCTTATCTGAAAGTGCAATAATGTTGTAAGTGTTTTTTTAATTTTAGAGGTCTGTAATGGAATAACGTCACACTCATTGACCAGAATTTTATGTCCCACGGGTGGGCATAGCCCAACCCGAACAGGCTTAAAATCATGCGAGATGATGTCGGGCGAGAGTCCTGACATCAATGCGCACTTGCGCGATATTTCGCTCGGTGGGCACATGCAAGAGTTGGAAGAGCACCCGCCGACAATTAAGTGGGCAATTAAGCCCATTAATGTCCCAATATTCAGTGATTTTTCATGGCCCGATTGGCGGATGGGCATATCAGCCAGGCAGGCTTTACATTTTTTATGAAACCTCATCCAAAGGTGGGATGAAATCTTTGTTAGGATTTAAAATAAAAAGAAATATCTGGGGACTGTTTTTTAAATGAGGTATGCATTCAGGTGCTTGATTGACATTTTTTGCAGCATTTTTAGGCTTTATTTTCTTAATTGCAGGTCTGCAGCTCCCTGAGGCAGCTGTCAGCCTTCAGGGAACTCTCTCAAAGTGCTCACCTGTGCCCACGGTTACGTCGGCACCCACCCTCTTCCCGCCCCCGACAGTAGTGGTGAGTCTTTCTCTGGGTGCATTCCACGCTAGCTGGACGTTAATTGGCCAGCCATAAGATCACGGTCGGGGGCTGATCATGGGCAGAAGCACATTTCACATCCGCTTCCAGGTCCACAGATCACGTGCACCCGACGAGCACAAAATTCAGGCCATTGTCTGTATCTGAGTTCCTTTGGTAGAAAGTGATTGATCATAAATGATACACTAGAAAGACTCTGAAATTGGATAAGTTGAGGGGAAAATACCAACTTCCAGTTTGAAAAGTAGCCATTTACCATGGCTCGCTGTTTTCTGTCATTAAGCCAAATTTTTATTCAAGCCGACACTGACCCTCCTATTCCATGAACTTCAATTTTGTTAACCAGGCTTTCATATGATACTTTGTCAAAGACCTCCTTAAAATTCGTATTGACAGCATCCATTGCATTCCCTTCATCAACCTTTTCTTTTATTTGATAAAAAAATTCAATTAGATCAGTCAATCACGACCTGTCTTTTATAGATCCGCGCTGGTCTTCCTTAATTGATTCAAACCTCTCCAAATGCCTTTTGTTTTTTTTACCCGTATCAATGTTTCCAAAATCTTAAACACCATGGATTCTAAACTGACCAGCCTGTAGTTACTATATCCTACACCTGCTCTTGAATAAGCATGTCACATTTGCCATTCTACACTCCTCTGGCACCTCCCCTGTACCTAGAGAAGATTGGAAGAATATGGCAAGCCCTTCCATTATCTTGACTCCCATTTCCTTTAGCAACCTGGGATGCAAGTCACCCAGACTAGGTAACTTACCTACTTTTAAGTATAGTCAGCCTTTCCAGTACATCCTTCCAATTTTCACATCAGCCATTACTTTTATCATCTCTGTTTCTACCAATATTTTTTCAGTATCCTTTTGCTTAGTAAACACTGATACAAAGTACTCAATCAGCATTTTAGCCTTACCCTGCGCCTCTAGGGCCCCACTCCTGACGCAGCCAGAGTCATTGACGTCTGCACTCAGGAAAACCAAGCTTAGGTATCCCCTGCTAGACCCAACCAAGAAGGTAACTAACTTATCTAAATGTGGAGCTGAAAGTAGCATTCATCCTCCTGAAACCACATTAAAGGAAACGATTGCCACCACCCGACTCCCGGCTCCACAGTGTATTGCTCCTAGTCTCAACCCTCAATGGCCCCCACTCCCAGTCCCAAACTCTGAGCTCCCTACCCTGATCTTTCACAATCTGTAGCTGAGTGATCTCTGTCCCCCTTGATCCCCAACCCTGTGATCCTTGTGTCATGATGATGTGACGTGTGCATGTATAATATTAATCTTTAACATCATTGGCTGGTCAAACATATATTGAACTTCTTTAAAAGGAATTTTTAAAGCAAGCAAATGCTGACTTAAGATGGCTGCCACAGGTCACCTGACAAATCTTACAAGTTGGTCAATTTCTGGAAGCTTACAATGTGGATTACAGTTAGGACATGCCAAGGCAAACCTCCTAAGGAATTTCATGCCTGCTGATGTCAAGAATTATTTGAAAGATGAACTGAAACTTGTACTGGCGCTCACCATTTGCATGTCCATAAAGCTACCTTTCAGGCAGAGACAGAAAATCTACCAGGGCAATGACTATATAGAAGGGGTTGATATATGCTTCCTAACTCATCACAGGAAAGAATGGTCCATTCAGAAGTATTGGCTGACAGTAAATAAACTAATCACCTAGGCCTTAATACAGTAACCAACGTCTATCCAGACATGAGCTAATCAATTACCTTCCACGAAATACTCATCATTGAGAGAGATCATGTGACCAGAACCACCATTTTGAAATGTCTTTTATTACAACACCCTGGTTGCTTTTGGAGTCAGAAGGACATATGATCAGACGAACATATGAGTTAGGAGCAGGAGTAGGCCAGTCAGCCCTTTGAGCCTGCTCTGCCATTTAATAAGATCATGGTTGATCTGACTGTAACCTCCCGCCTACCCCAGAAATTATTTCACTCCCTTATTTATCAAGAATCTACCTCTGCCTTGAAAACATTCATAGGCTCTGCTTCCACTGCCTTTTGAGGAAGGAGCTTCAAAGGTTCACTACCTTCTGAAAGAAAAACGATCTTCTCATCTCTGTCTTAAATAGGTGACCCCTTATTTTTAAACAGTGACCCCTTGTTCTAGATTCTCCCAAAAGAGGAAATGTCCTCTCCATATGCACCTTGTCAAGGCCCCTCTGCAATGAAGCAGTAACACCATCTCTCTCTCTCCATGTTCTCAAGTTTGGAATCTTATCTCTGTTACATTTTGGGATACAACACAAAGATAGTGAATTTCAATTGAAAGCAAGTCTGCCTGTGTATATGATACTGGGGAAACAGACTGAGAAATTTGAAGGACACTTCAAAATCCCCAAAGCAGCATTTCCAGGGGCAAAACCAAGACCACCTTTTGAAAAACTGCCTCAGCCAGTTGAACAACAGCGAAGGAATCATAAACAATGAACTCTCTACTTTTTTGCCTTTATCATTGAACCTTAATTTGGCTAAAAGTTAACCTCCTTTACTGTGTAACTTGTAATTTTACATGCTTGACAGTGTGTGTGTGTGTGTGTGTGTGTGTTGCAAAATATCTTTACGTGGGCGGGTTTTTAGCACAATAAAAACTAACCCCTTTGTGTTTAAACTCAAGAAAGCCTGTCAGAGTGAGTTCTTTGCAATCGGCATCTAAATGGTTGAGTACAATGAATTAATACTTTTATCCTTATAATTACAAAAAATCCTGTTATAATCAATCGAGGAGTGGGAAAGAAAGGTCGAGTCCTGACACTAGTCCTCACTCAGCCATAACACTTGCCCACCCTGATTTCAACCCTGCCATTCCCAATCCAATCCCACTTAACTAAGGGCTGCTGCTATGCAAGTAGTATCAAAAACAATTGCATTTGTTTGCAATAATGGGCATCTAGACAGAAATGTATAATCAATATTTAATATTGTACAAAGCACATGATTTAAATGGACAGAGGGCGGAGTCATCCCAGATTTGCACCAAGTGCAGCAGCAGGCAGGAGAAAGGACGTTTTACCTGCTGGCCTCAATGGCATTTTTTCATGCCATATTGTCCCAACCCCGCCTCATGAATCATGCATTCCTGGGAACACGATGTTTCGATGGCAAGTGGGCTCTCATTCACCCACCACGCCATCACCTCGCTGCTTCTTCATGCCGGGCACCATATTTAAAGTGCAGCCATGTGCACACCTCTCAGTGCTTCCAGCCCAGGAATGCTGCAGGGAAGACATGGTGCTGAAAGGCAAGAAGACTGCAGCTCCCTGGTTTAATGATGCGTCCCTCGAGCACATACTGGATGCAATAGAGGCTCGTGTGGTGACATCTACCTCAGCTCTAGGCGAAGGCCATCAAGCAAGGTCACCAATCCAGCATGGTAAGTGGAAGCGTCAGCACCAATGCCCTGCAAAAGAGGACAGCCACTCGCTGCCACAACAGGATGAATGGTCACATCTGTTCCGCCAGGGTAACTCACTCTTATCACTTTCAACTCACACACTCACAAACCCATCATGTATCTACAGGGATCTCACACTTCAGGGACAACACCACTAACTCTCACACACGCCCTCACATCTCCATCAGGCTCATATCCTCTGGAGCTCACATCCTCATCCCATCCATGGCTCCACTCACCACACAAACATTCTATGCAGTGTCATGTGTCCTGCTCATACTCTCTTCATTTGTTTTCATGCAGGAGAAACTGGCTCACATCAGTAGGGAGAGGTCCCATACCAGGGGTGGAGTGGCCCAGATTAGCCACCTCACTCACTTTGAGGAGCGTGCCATCGTGCTGACTGGTGAGGATGTGGACCATGCCTGCAGCAATGGTGAGATTGGTGGCAACCACCCTTTTGAGGATCCTGCACCACATCAGCCCTCTCTCAATGCTAATGTGAGTGCTCTCTCTCCTGCTTTTTACTCTGCTGACATGCACTAATTATCTCTACTTTGGTTCATAGGGAGCTCTGCTAAGCGACCAACACCCACAGCAAGCCAGTGCTCAGCCCCATCCACGTCCTCACCTCCAACCAAGAGGACACCTTTCTATCGAAGAGCTGGAAATAAGCAGCCTGAGAGACCCATCACAGCGCTTACCCACACCCTCCACCAGTGCAGAGACACACACATCAGTGGGACCTAGATCTAGAGCAGGCTCAGGTTCACAATCTGGTGGTCACTGCAAGGTCACATATCCTCAGTAGGAGGAGGGAGCTTCAGCCGAGCTGCCTGGCACTCAGGAGGAAAGCTGGGGAAGGGGCCTCTGTGAGGACCGAGTCAGATGATGAGCATCCAGAGTTGGCCTTCCAACTCATCCTAGGGAGTCAGCAGAAGGTGGGGGAACATCGTGCAGAGCTGTTGGAAGCCGTCAACAGAATGGCACGCTAGTCTGAGGAGTGCCTCTGCCTGTTCTCTCATAAAGTGGTGCCCACATATGCGTGTATGGGGGTCTCCTTGGGGAGGGTAGTGGATGCCATGGAGACCGTTGTCCAGTAGAATGTGGAGATGCACACAAACCTGCACTCCATCGCACTAGCCATGGATAAGTTCCTGCCTTGGTAACGCGAGAGGGAAACGAGGCACCTTGACGTCCCTCTAGGTGCTCCTTAAGGAGTCAGGCCAAGACCCTTGGGCACCCGAAGGGAGAAGGAGCAGCAGCTGGACACCCGTGGGTCATCCACTCAGGAATCTCAGAGGCTGTCGTCTCCTTCCGAATTCACTTTGCCTGTAACCCCCTCAATCTTGTCCTCCGTCACTGCAGAGAGAGCAGCTGGCCCACAGGTGGACAGCCAAAGCAAGCTGGGGTCCCCAAGGCCTCGGTTCTCCAGGGGACCCATGCCGAAGTCATTGGAGGCAACAGGGCCAACCATTGTACAGGCTGTCTCCACCCCTGCCGCATATGTCTGGACAGCACCCAGATGTCAAAGGCGTTCAAAAGTTAAGAAAATATGATCACAGTTCGTTGAATGGGTGAACACATTTTGTCACTTTATAATCTGAAAATATATTCAGTTTCACTGAATAATGTGTAATGGTGTCTTTCAGCTTCATTGACAGGCTCCGTGAATCCTCCCACTGCATTCTTTCCCCACTAGCAGCTCAGCTGCACACAGCTGGCCCACGAGTGATTCTGGAGGGAGAAGTGTGTGTGTGGCAGGGCCTTTTGGAGCCTCGTGCAAGCATTCTCCCACGCACGTGGTGCCTTCCTCAAGCACACTCATCTCAATGTCCCTGAGTATTTTCAATGCTGCCTGCTGGGGATCTCTTTCAGTTGTCCATCTGAGCTGACCTGCATCTCTGTCCACCCACTGATCACACTCCCATGCAGCACCTGATCTCACCCATCACGGCTCTTGTTTCACATTTGATTTAGCAATCTTGGTGTGTCTAATATTTTTCTTCAGACTCCCCGTCTTTCCCCCTCACCAGTCACCCATTTCCTTTCTCCCATCACTGTCGACCCCCCTGGCATCACCTTCCACCTCCCCACCGTGACCTACCAGCCACAACTCTTTTCTTTCGGGGATGTCCAGGTGAACGTGCACATTTCCTTCCTTCCCGAAATCCCACCCCCATCCACATTAACCGCCCCCCACCCCCCCACCCCCTCCACCCCCCGACCTCCCCCTTCCCACCCCCAGGGGCCATGTCTGCCTCTGAGTCCCCACCAACCACCCTCGCCGTCCCTCCTACTGGTACCGTTGCGTCCTCACTCTCCCATCCTACGGCCTCATTTGGCCCTCGGTATTTCTCACCAATCCCTCCACACCCACCCTCAGTTTGCTCCCCAGGAGGCAGTCATGGACTCAACAAAGCACTCCCTTGCACATTCACCTGGACATCCCTCCTCCAAACTCCTTCCCCTCTTGGAACTCTCCCCGCACCCTTAGTCCTTTCCTCTTCCTGACTCTTTCCTCCACACTTACTTCTTCCACCACCCTTACTCCTTCCCCTCTCTGGATTCCTTCCTCCACCCTTACTTCTTCCACCATCCTTACTCCTTCCCCTTTCTGGACTCCTTCCTCCACACTTACTTCTTCCATCACCCTTACTCCTTCCCCTCTCCGGATTCCTTTCCCCACCCTTACTTTTTCCTCCAGCATTACTTCTTCCTCTTCCCTTACTCCTTCCCCTCTCAGGTCTCCTTCCTCCACCTGGACTCCTTCCTCCCCCTGGATGCCTTCCTTCCCCTAGATTTCTTCCTCCCCCTGGACTCCTTCCCCTCTCTAGATTCCTTCCTTCCCCTGTACTCCTTCCTTCCCCCGGATTCCTTCCTCCCCCTGGACTCCTTCCTCCCCCTGTACTCCTTCCTTCCCCCGGATTCCATCCTCCCTCTGGACTCCTTCCCCCCTCCGCACTCCTTCCTTCCCCCCGACTCCTTCCTCTCCCTGGACTCCTTCCCCTCTCTGGACTCCTTCCTCCCTCTGAACTCCTTGTCTTACACATTCCTACCCCCTTACACCTGTCTCCCTAGATGCCATCTTCTCCCTCGTTACCGCCACCTCTCCCCCAGCCTCACCCTGCTCCCAACCTCAAACCCCAACACCTTTGTTTCCCCCCTCCCACCACACCCCCTGACACCTTTGTTCCCCCTCTCCCAACCTCACCTCCCCGATACCTTCATTCCCCCCCTCCAACCTCACCCCCCTGACACTCTTCCTCTCCCAGTCAAACCTAGACCTTCCTCCCCCAAACAAAGCTGCACCTTCCCCACCACCCCCTTGATGACCATTGTTGTGAGCAGACCCTCAACAGTGACTTTCTACCTTCTGTGAGCTGCTTCTCGGCAGAGCCACGTCCATGAGAATCCACCCAGCATGCCCTGGGTGTTCCTCCAGGGTCCCGAGCATCTTCTGCTCCTCAGAGGCTCCATGGTGTGAGCCAGGTCCTGACAGTGAATCCCAACTTCTGCATGTCACACTTTTCAAGACGTGTTCTACACCAGCGTGTTTTCCCGCCATTGTGGGTGGATGGTCCAGTGTGGGGGAATGATTCCAGCGAGCTGGACATAAAATGCTATGCAGATGTATTACAATGAGGTTCCCGATGTCTGATGGCGGGAAATGTGGCCCGCCTTGGCCTTCTTAAGCTGCCAAACACGCCCAACGCCAGTGGGCACAGAAAATTCCACCCGGAGGCTCAGATTTCAAGAGTGCCTATTGGGGTGAGGGGTAGGGGGTGGGGTCATAGTGTACATTCCCATGCTTGAATGGTGAGGCCCGAGGCTTCCCAGAAAGTTGAAATTAAATTTTCCTGTTCTGTATCTTCCTGTGCCAGAAACAGGCATAAAGCTGCTTAACTATGAAAATCGATTCCTACGCCACTCATAAGAGTCAGATTGCAAATCTCAGTACAAATGGGTGGAGCGCGCGACATGCAAGCCCTGAAATTAAACTGCTCAAAGAAAACTTTTGAAATTCGGACAAAGAAATAAGTTCCTGACTAGTATAGTGCTTTCCAATTTCTTAGAGGCCTTCAGTTTTAAATGCCAACACAATGTTGCTCCTTCAGGCTTTCTGGACGACCACAGCAAGGGGTATAAAATAAATTCATGACCTTTTTTAACACCAGAAAAACAGGCAGCCAACAGTTGAAAATTGGGGGCTGCAATTGATACTTAATACTCAAGGCTTGCCTGGTGCAAGATTCAGATAGGCCCACAAATGAGCAAGCAGCCTGCATATGGAAACAAGCTGTTTAAACATGCATATCGGGGTCCACTGCCAGTTGTGGGATCCCAGTAGCAAAATTCAAAAACAAATAGATGGAATGTGCGTCATTCACACTCCTCCTAGTTGTACCAGTCAATGAGCAGTCTAACCAGCCATGTGCTGGAATCTTGTTGTAGAGTGTCCCGACACTGTAAAAACAATATTCTGTTAGTTGTTTTAATTTTGCCACGTACGTAGTAATGGTCTCCCCTGGGGCTCTATTCCATTAATTGAACCTGAATACTGCATTGTGACTGAGGGTTTGAGTTGAAAATATCCCTTAACGAGGTCTGCTAATTCACTGAAGGTCTTGAAATCGGGGGCACTGGGGGCCATCAAGCTTCGAACTAAACTGTAGGTCTTGCTCCCACAAATACTTAGGAGAGTTGCTGTCCTCTTTTCTTCTCCTGTGATTTTGTTGGCTTGAAAGTAGAACGCAAGATGTTTTATATATTGAAACCAGTCGTCTGTGGCTGGCTCAAAGGGATCAATTCTGCCAAACTCTGGCATCTCGGATGAGTATATCTTCCCTTCTTTTTAATTATCCTAGATACTCACAATTGCTGGGCAAGGGTTAGTGCTGGATCTGATTTATCCCCATTGCCAGTTTGTTATAGAGTTGATTTTCCAGGCAACTTTCCTTGGTGGAAACCTTGAACTTTATTTACAAGACAGCAGCAATAGCTACATGCGTGCATCTAACACTATAGCCTTTATTTTTGTTCGTTCTAATTGCCCTTGCTCAGAGGGCATTTAAGAGTCAACCACATTGCTGTGGGTCTGGAGTCACATGTAGGACAGACCAGATAAGGACAGCAGATTTCCTTCCCTAAAGGACAGTAGTGAACCAGATGGGGTTTTTACAACAATCGACAATGGTTTCCTGGTCATTAGACTTATAATTCCAGATTTTTATTGAATTCAAATTCCACCACCTGCCGTAGTGAGATTCGAACTGAGGTCCCCATCACCTCACCCCAAAGAAGAACTCTCTCCTAGAGGTTCCCCCCGTGCTACAAACTGATCATGTGATCCTACAACACAGGATTATTCTTTAAGCTGAAGTCCTATGTTTATCAAAACTATAATTACTACAAGAGGTCTCCATTTTAAGGCAGAGATGAGGAGAATTTTTTTTTTCTCTCGGGGGTTGTCAGTCTACAGAATTCTCTTCCCTGGAGAGCAGTGGAGGTGGGGTAATTGAATATTTTAAGGCTGAGTTAGATGGATTCTTAATTGGCAAGGAAGTCAAAGGTTATTGTAGGTAAACAGGAAAGTAGAGTTGAGGCCACAATCAGGTCAGCCATGATCTTACAAATGGCAGAGTAAGCTCAATGGACCAAATGGCCTACTCAGAGGAGGTGGTGGCATAGTGGTATTGTCATTGGACTGATATTCCTGAGACCCAGGGTAAAGCTCTGGGGGCCTGGGTTTGAACCCCACCATGGCAGATGGTGGAATTTAAATTCAATAATTCTCTGGAATTAAAAGTCTGATGATTACCATGAAACCATTGGTGATTGTCACAACTAAAGAAGTCCATGAGTTCCTCACATTTGTTGTTTGAAGTGAGGGCAGAGGGGGCAGGGTTTAAGAATATTGTTTGTAGTCGAGAAAAGAAGCCAAGGGTTATCTTTGCATTCCAGGATGATCATGGAATAGCAAGCAGTTTTAGCAGATGAAAGTATGACCTAATAGTGTTTTAAGTGGTGCTGCCAGTTATGATGTTGGTCAGCTAAACCAGTCGTGTGCCATATCCTTTGAAGTCTGGGGCTGTTGGACTTAAGTGAGCAGAGATGAGACGGATGGGCAGGGTGAGAGAGAGTAATGGTTTTCTTGGGGATTAGAACATCAAAGGTGGAGATGAGGACACAGTTGAGTAAATCAGTAGCTGTAGAAATGTTGTGGTGAATGGAAGACAAAAGGCTAGATAGTTGGAATTTTGAAATTACAGTTCTAAGTGAATTGGGGGATAGTTTTTTTCCAGGAATGGATACAGAAGGAGGTATTGTTGGGGCATGGAAGGGTGATGTGGGTGATGAATGATACAAGGAAGTGATCAGAGATGGCCTTAACTGGGAGTAGTGAGATCACGTGAGATGGCAATGTCAAGGAGATGGCCGTGAATATAGGTTAAGGAGTTTACATGGTGGGAGAGATTCAGAGAGGATAAAAGGCAGCAAACTCAGAGGAGAGAGAACATGATGAGTTGGGATGGAGGTTGAAATGACCAAGGATGAGAGCCTGAAAAAGGAAAGATGATAACATTTTTATCGTACCCGGGAGGGTAGTACAGAATGATGATTTTAAACTTGAGGAGGACCACCTTCTATCCAAGTTGTCAGATCAATGGAGATAGACCATCAATACCACGGATAAAGGAAAAGCAACGTGCATGTTAAATGGTGAGATGGTGACTGCCTTCCCATTCTTTTCTCTTTGTACTGAATTCTCTCCTTCACATACAGGACAATTTGGTGCTGCATGGGAATTCCCTCTCTTGCCACAAACTGCTAAAATTATCTAATATCACAGGTTCATCCCAAGCCTTTGGTCCAGAAGGGCATGGACAAGGTGGATAGGGAGCAACTGTTCCCCTTAGTTGAAGGGTCAGTCACAAGGGGACATAAGTTCAAGGTGAGGGGCAGGAGGTTTAGGGGGGATGTGAGGAAAAACTTTTTTACCCAGAGGATGGTGATGGTCTGGAATGCGCTGCCTGGGAGGGTGGTGGAGGCGGATTGCCTCGCATCCTTTAAAAAGTACCTGGGTGAGCACTTGGCACATCATAACATTCAAGGCTATGGGCCAACTGCTGGTAAATGGGATTAGGTAGGTAGGTCAGGTGTTTCTTTTGTGTCGGTGCAGGCTCAATGGGCCGAAGGGCCTCTTCTGCACTGTGTGATTCTGTGGTTCAGTGGTAGCAAAGGTAAAGGAGGGTAAGCTCTCCTTAAAACAGCTGAGTTTTATTTGACTCTAATATTATATGACATCCCTAAACTCTTATAAATTAAATGATTGTTTAATGATTTTTGTGCTCAGGAAGTTGGTGGTATTGCAATAAGATGTAGAATGGTTTTCCATTATATCAAAGATATCTGTCTCCTTTTGTTCTCATGATAATAGTGATGCTGGTTATGTAGTAGTTACACACCAATCCTCATTGCCATGGGGAGGTGATTGTGGTAAAGATACTTTAATGATGGTGTTAGTTAGGAAGGAAATTCCAGGATTTTGACAAAGTGAAAATGGAACAGCAGTCTATGTCCAAGTTAGCATGGTGGGTGATTTAGAGCTGAACTTGGAAGTGATGGCATTTCCATGAACTTACAATTGACAAAAAGTCATCAGTAAAGCAGATGAAGATGGAAGATGTTTAAGGTTACTGCCCTGGAAGAACTGTTATTCTTGGGCTGCATGTTGATCCCTGATAACCATGACCATCTTCCTTTGTGTTAGTTTTGCCTATAGCCATTGGAGGCTTTTACTTTCGATGCCCATTGACCTAATTTTTTCTTGACCTCCTTGATGCCATACACAATCAAATATTGTCTTGGATCAAAGCTAGTTACTCTCACCTCTTCCCTGGCATTCAGCTCATGTTCATGCCTGAATCAAGTCTGTGTCAGGGACTGCAATCAAGTGATTCTGCTAGATCTGAGTTGACTATCAGTGAGCAGATTATTGGTGTGTAAATGTTGCTTGATGGCACTATTTATGACTCCTATCTTTTTACTGATGTTTACAAGGAGGCTGCCAAGATGGTGATTGGCTGGGTTAGATGTGTCTTGCCAATTGTGGAATAGGGTATACCATAGCATTCTTTGCTGGGATATATCTACACTGCAATTTCTTGGCTAGTTCTGGTGAACAAGTCTTTAGTAATACAGTCAGGACGTTGTCAGAGCCCACAGCTTTTGTTGTGCCCATGGTCTTCGCTGTGAAAAATGGTGGTGCTGCAGCCTCGTGAATGTGGGATTAACTTGATGGACAAGCTGGTCTTTTCTTGCCCGTCAATTTCAATCATATGTTCATAACTGGGAGGAGGAGGGAGTGAAGGGCAGATGCATATTGGAGGACTGATCAGAGCAAGTTTTTTCTTTACACTTTAAGGCAGCATTGAGGAGGAAAATCTCCAGATTCTGACCTGCTTTTCACTAAATCGCCCCTTCTCTCATGAAGAGCACCTGTAAGGTAATGTGCCCGTTTCTATCTTGTAATATGTATGAAACAGTATTTACAAGATTTAAATTGCTTCAACTGTTTTCTGAAGCAGTCAATTATGTTTCTTGCGGAGATGTGTCCAGCATGGTGAATCTAAATTGTTGCCGTGTGGCAGCTTTGTAACTGTTTAACCTGTTTTTCTTATGTCTCATGAATTGCTTCAGCAATGGCTGAGACCACCAACATTACAACCTTAGCTCTTAAGCTTCAATCACAGTACAATGCAAGTCTGAAACTGGAATCTGGAGAATAATACACTATACAGAATTCCACTCTCCAGTAGCTACTTTCAAATGTTAAAAAAATTTGAGATTTACAACCGCTTGAGATTTGTATTTGATTCCCCGCACCCCCGATGACCAACTTTGATCCCATCCACCAATTCTATCCCTCTCCCTAGCAACTCTCTGAGACTGGAACAGATGCTCACAACTTTGGTGTCATATCTGACCCCAATATGAGCTTCCAACGGCATATTTTCACCATCACTCAGACCGTCTATTTCCACTTACGTAATATTGCCCGACTTAATTCCTCCCTCAGCTCATCTGTTGCCTTTGTTACTTCCAGATGTGACTATTCCAATGCACACCTAGCCAGCCCGCCATATCCTGCCCTCTGATAACTTGAGGTCATCCAAAATTCTGCTGCACATTTCTTTACTCACACCTATCACCCACACACTTGCTGACCTACATTGTCTCCTGGTAAAGCAACAGCTCAATTTTAAGATTCTCATCCTTGTTTTCAAATCCCTTGATGGCCTTGCGCCTCCTTATCTCTGTAAATTCCGCCAGCTTACAACCCTCCAAGATATCTGCGCTCTTCTAAATCTGGCTTCTTGAACATCCTGATTGTTTCACCATTGGTGATCATGCCTTCAACTTCCAAAGCCTGAAGCTCTGGAATTTCCTCCCTAATTTTTTCAGGTCTCTTCCCCTCTTTCCTCTTTTAAAATGTACCTCTTTAATCAAGCTTTTGGTCATCTGGCCTAATCTCTTTATGTGTCTCAGTGTCAAATTTTGTTTTATAACACCTATGCAGCACCATGAGGTGTTTTACTATGTTAAAAATGCCAAATGAATACAGATACATATATAAAGACAGATAAATATCATAGCATCGATGCATTTAAGGGGCAGCTAGGCAAGTAGATGAAGGGAGAAAGGAGTAGAGGAATTGCTGAGAAATTTAGATGAGTAAACTGAGAGTAGGCTTGTGTGGAGCATAAACAACATTATAGGCCTGTTTCTGTGCTGTAAATTTTAATTAATTCTATGTAGTAAATAATTTTATAGCTCTCAAATCTTTCAATTTTAAGCAAACAGGGAAAATTGCATTTAACTGTTATTTTAATTATCAATACAGGAAACACACCTTTCAGCTCCACTCATTCCTATGTCTCCAGGCACTTCACATACCCATCTGGGCAGCCAACACTCACACACACACTCAGCCTATTACATCCTCACACAAATTTAAGTCACCCTCTAGAAATGGTGTCCTTCCCTCCTTTCCACATGAGCCATTATGACTACTCACACCTCTCTGCTTTCTGAAGAAAGCACAGAACTAAGCATGAAGCAGAGACACAGGGCAGGGGTTGTCCTCCAGTGGAAGGCACCTTACTGGCTATTGTCAATGCACGCCCAACTGCTTCATTGGTAAGAAGGTCTTGTTCCTGCCTTGAGAGCCTGAACCTCCTGAGGCACTTGTGCTCACATATGTTGACCCTGGGTGGGGTCTCGCCTCTTTCCAGCTGTATCTTGGTGTCCATCCCCTCTGCCCCGTGGAGGAGCAGGCAGCTGAGGAGAAGGCAGCTGATGCTGCTGCTGATATTGCTCTTCTTTCTGCTGGAACTGTTGGCAATAGTGTGGTTTCTACCCTTGACCCTCAACAGACATGGAAGGTGGAACTGCATAAGCTGCTTCCATGCCATGGTGAAGGCTGGCAGTAGGAAAGTGCAATTGAAGGTAAGTAAAGTGCTAGACAAGCAAAGTGTCTTCCAACAAGTTGACAATCACCTGTCAAACAGTGAAAGCATTCTCTAGAGAAGAAGTGCTTTGAACAGCAGTATCTTCATGGCCATGGCTGGAGCTCCTCAATGGAACTGATCAAAGCTTTCACAGCTTGTCAATTTTATTGAAGAGGCTCTTTCCACTGTGCCACTGTGACCCTGGCAAGGCGCAAATGGCTTGGGAAACAGGTTCTATAGCTGGGAAATCCAGGATTCAGGGCTAAAGCAGTTCATAGTTGACTTTACAACTTCAGCAGCATTTTAATTACGTACCTAAGAGATTTAAGGGGGTTCCCCACTCACCTTCAATGTCACCCTGGGTAAGCCGCAAGAGTGTGGGATCATGTTGGGATCCCAACCCAAAGTCCTTTTTCAAGACTTTCCCATCCTGCTCACCCCCAAAATCAGCCTCAAGGCATCTGGGAAAATTCTGCCCAAGTATCTCACTTGTAATGGATAGTTATGGATGGTATTTCCCTGTGAAAGACCATCACAACTGCAATGACTCTGGGTTTTTCATACTACAGAAAGAACACAGATTTATTATGGAAATATTCTTAATTCATTTGCTATAATGAACAAAGATGTTCAATCTTCCAAAAGATGGAAAATGCAAATAAACAAAGAACAATTAGAATATAAAAAGATACTCAAAAATAATGAGAAAAAGGACAAATGAAGGTTGCAAAATATCCAAGGTATTAAAAAAGGACAACAAGCAGATGAGGTACACCTAAATGTTTGACAATTTTTCTGTGAAATCTAAGAATGACTTGTGTTGCAGAAAAACCATTAGCCTTAAGTATTTCTACTAGCATGAATGAAAATGCATTAATGGTAGTTGCTTGGATCAATATGTCATTGATTTGTTATTGATTTTAAAAGTGACTTCAACATCTGAAACAAAAACTCTATTTGTTGCAGTAAGGCTATTACTACTACACGTGGTGATTCATTTCCTCCTCCAAATCAATTTCATTGTTAACGTTAATAATTTCCAAAATGACAATGTATGCTGTGCATTGTGAAGGGAAAACACTATAAGATTGATCAGAACTTCGTGATAAACATTTGGTTGCCTTTAATACAAAGTATGTTTCCAATGAAGAAGCTAAATGGTCACACTTACCACTTACAACCTCTTTCACAGCTCTGAAAAAATCTCCTGTTCTTTGTAAAGTAAAAAGGTTCTGAATCTTCAGCTAGTGCTTCAGACCTCAAATACTGCCCTTGTAATGCAGGAAAAGGTTACAGACATTCAGGAACCATTAAGAGCTGTTTTAATCATGATCTACTCAGCAGCAGATTTCTATCCCCCCTGAATTTTTGTGTGCCTTGTACTGTGACTGACAGAAGAAAGGCATGTATTTGAAAATAACAAGAGGTATCAAGAAGATAAAGGTAATCTATCACAAAGTTTAGGCGCCATCTATGTTTTATCAACTCCCCTACCTCAGTGGAAACGATGGGAAGTTGTTTAATTTACTCTTCAATGTGATGTCTGGTAAGATTTGGCACACACTGATATATTTTCAATTAACTCTAATGGAGAAGTTTGAGATGAATGTAAAGATCATCAAGTTCCCTGATGGCCAAGGTTAAAATCATCTTTTATTTTTGAAAATTTAATCAAAGTTGGATATCCAGAAAATTTCAGTTCAATAACTCAACCACAGATTTCCATTTTAGGTGTTCCAGTATTTCCACACCAATGCTTCTGATGTTAGATTTATGACCGCAGAAAAGCTTAAAACAAACGTAGCATGTAGTTTTCACTTCACGAACTTCAACAGCCCTGAATGTCCTTCCCAATCACTGCCTGTTTACAGAAGGTAATTCAACTACGACAAGAAAATGCAGATAATTTTCTGCTTCCATAAGCAGAAGATCTTTTAGTGAGTTCTTCGATTGAACTATTCGAGGACTATCATTAATCAATTATTATCAAATACTAAACTCTGTGTCATGAAACAGCTTAAATTCATGCATGTTACCGCAAAAAAATGATGTTCCAGTGAGTGGTTGAAATCAATAATAATTAGCTCTTAAAATCAAACATCAGACAATTCCAAGCTTTATCAAAAGCATATTTCCAGTTTGCTTAGGCTATCTTCTATGGTACAATTTTATTAGTTTAATTAATTTGTAAATTGTTTGAGGAGTTAAATTCAAATAACAAATACTTTGCCAAGATTATTAAATACTTTCCACGCAATAGTGTAGTATTTGTACTTCAGACCTTCTACAGGGTTTAAAACAAAGCATATGCCTTGTGAGCAATTCTAGTCTCTCGTCAAGAAGAAATAATAATTCTCATAATGTTATTGGAATTTATTGTAAAATAGAGTAATAGTCGGATGTGTCCATATGTGTCTGTGTATGTGTGTGAGATTCAATAGAATTGGAGGCAGCTAGTCTGGGTGCTTTGATCTAAGAAGAGAGGTTAGGTTTGAAATGTTAATTAGATAAACTTGGAAAGTTTAGAAACATAGGTGTCAAGGGAACATTTGCATTTTAAATAAACCAGACTGGATTGTTTTCAAAGGAGGGGTGAATGTGTCACCTAGCCAGGTGAAGTTTAGAAAGAGTGTTTATTTTTTCCAAAGATTACTGGTAAAACTTAGTGCTATGAGAGGTGTACAAGATTATGAGGGGCATGGACAAGGTGGATAGGGAGCAACTGTTCCCCTTAGTTGAAGGGTCAGTCACGAAGGGACATAAGTTCAAGGTAAGGGGCAGGAGGTTTAGGGGGGATATGAGGAAAAACTTTTTTACCCAGAGGGTGGTAACGGTCTGGAATGCACTGCTTGAGGGTGGTGGAGGCGGGTTGCCTCACATCTTTTAAAAATGACCTGGATGAGCTCTTGGCACGTCATAACATTCAAGGCTATGGGCCACGTGCTGGTAAATGGGATTAGGTAGGAAGGTCAGGTATTTCTCATATGTTGGTGCAGACTCAATGGGCTGAAGGGCCTTTTCTGCACTGTGTGATTCTGTGATTCTGAGAGGGTTTTATTATCAGGGAGATAAAGTTTAAAGACATAGTGAAACAATGGGTATTTGAATTCAAAGAGGAAGATATGTATAAAGAAGGAGCAAGGGCTATGTGTAAGGGAAGGCACTTTTAAGATCTTACAAGTATGAAAAGCCTTCAGGATCTGTGCCTCAAGTTGTTGTCTTCAAAGGACTGAAGTTGAGAAATCTCACTTGGAAGTCAATTTGTTCAGGGTAAATTTTTCTTTGCCTGGGTCTTTTAAAATCTATGTGTCTTACTGTATTGTAACTGGAAGTTAGATTGAATAAGGGATTTAGAAGTTATCAGAATAGTAATTCATAGATCTATGTATGCATTTAAAATCATTTCTCTTATTAGTAAATGTTTAATCTAGTTTTATAAAAACCTATAAGAATTGGTGATCTTATTACCACTGAATTCAAGGCACACAAATCAAAATTTATACAAATTGAAAATTAGTTGTGACAGTTGTTTCAAGTTTCCCTCTGGGATTTGAACAGCTTGGCAATTATCACCTGCTGTGCCATAACACCTCTAAAGGTGCACCTTCCAAGACATAGATGATGACATTTTGTTTTATCTTCTGCTGTGTACTGGCTGCCTTATGAATGAGATACCAACCAAATAGCCTGCAAGGGGAACAAATTATGCAAAATATTTAATTGCATAGTATAGAAAGAAAAACAATACCCCTTTTTCTGACTTTTCCAATGTGATGAAAGTAATGCAAATAGATTTCTTTATAAAATAATGCACAGTTCAATACTCCAGGATGGATTCTGATTCCCAGTTGCTATAAGACTAAATGTAAAACACAAGTGAACAGTTACGTATGTAATTCTTCACGTGCAGAGATAAAAATGCATCCATATAAACATATCAAAATTAGCAGATAATTCTTAGAAGAAAAAAAAATTGCAAACTTAAATGCAATGTCCCGAAGTATTAGGGCGACTAGCTAATCCAATAACATTAGTTTGAATTTACAAATGTAAAAAATTATGTAAATTTGCATGTCAATGTGCCAAGGTCGTTACAGGAATAACAAACACCATCAAATTATTGAGTAGTCAAGGGAGCTGTGGGAGTCAGTGAGTCAGCCAACTTGTCTACACTTCCTCCCACCCTGCTTCTTGCAAGGGCTCGATTCCATTCTCTGTGTTTATCATGTCTATTCTGACAATACCACCTCCATACCAACGCTCCTGATATATCTTCCTTTTTCCTCAACCAAGGATTATTCCCCACTGTGGTTCAAAATGCCCTTGATTGTGCCCATTATATTCCCCACACTTCTGCTACCACCTTCACCTTCCTCCCAGAACCATGATATAGTTTCCAATGTCCTCTCCTTCCACCCCACCTGCCTCCACATTCAACAGATCATCCTTGGCCATTTCTGCCACCTCCAGCATGATACCACCACCAATCACATCTTCCCCTCCCCATTTCAGCATTCTGATGGAACCATTCCCTCTGCAACACCCTATTCCACTACTCAATCGCTCCCAACACCCTCTCTCCTGTCTATGACACCTCCATACAAGCAAAGGAGATGTAACCTGTAGCCATTTTACCTCCTCATTTTCAATGTCCAAGGCCTTAGATGTTCCTCTCAGATGAAACAGTGGTTTACTTGTACTTCTTTCAATTTATTGTATTGTATGCCCTGCTCACAGGTCTCCTCTATATTGGGAAGACCAAAAGCTTTGCGGAACATCTTTGTTCAGCCCAGTACTTCCAGCTGCCTGTCATTTCAATTCTCTTCCCCACTCCTACTCTGACCTCTTTGCCCTTGGCCTCCTATACTGTGCTAATTAAGCTCAATGTAAGCTCGAGGAATAGTGCCTCGTCTTTCAACAAGGCATTTTACAGTCTTTGGACACAACAGAGTTCAACCTCTGATCTTTGCTGGTTTTGGGCAGTAGCTATTGGTAATAATTCTGCTTTTCCCATTTACACTTTTTCTAGACCCATCTTTTGTTTCTTCACTTGTTTCATTGCCATCTCCTTTGGTCTTGCACAATCATCTCTTTTGTCTTTTAATCTCTCTGACCTTTACCATTTCACAGATTAACTTCTGTTCTTTTCTGCACCCCCTCCCCTTTCACTTGCTTAAAACCTATTACGCATTGAGACAGGTTCCCTGGGCAGACAGGTTCTTGAAGTGAAGGGCTTATCAGAGACCTTTCATGTTTCTTTCAGCTAAACAGAAAAAACATGTTCACACGTTGCACCTGTTTCAACTAAACAATATAAGTGACAGTCATTTGCTGGTTCTTCCCCAGGGCAATGTCTTGACCAAACAGAGTCAAGCTGCCTTATTTAAATTTCAAACAGTGCTTAGCAGTTAACTGTCAGTCACAATTAACTGGTACATTCTTATGGCAACACCTCTACCAATCAGAGTCCACTTGCCAACCAATCAGCACTCTCTTCTCATACTGTATAAATATGTTGTTTCCCCTGACATTGGTATTTTCTAGCAAATTGTCCTGATGAGGGCAAGATGAAAAACTTTGACAAAAAATGTTTCTTTTTTCAGCAATACACAAGTTCTGTACTGCCAAACAACTATACTTTGCTTTAGCCATCTTCCTTACTACCACAGCCCTGCTCCTCTAATATTCTGGTTTTTGTTGGGAGTCAGGCCATTCCATCTCTACCCCATTTCAGTGGGCCCCAGACCACTTGCAAAGTAGGAATAGGGGTCATGCTGGAAAGGAGGGTTGGACATAGTAAGAGGAGAGGTTTAGGGAGGAGATTAGGCAGCCAGTTAAATGGAAGAGAGTTTTGTCAGAGATAGGGGATAGAGAAGGAAGCAAGCAAGAGGAATATGGGAGCATCCAGGAAATGCAAGATAAGTTTATCAATGGGAAGAAGAGGAATAAAACAGTGAGGGGTGTCATGCATGAGGTATGGCAAGGTCATATGTTGGCTAGGTGTGATAATGTCCGACTGACTTGTGGGGAATTGACAGTCTACAGTAATGGGGGCTATCACAAAGACTGGAAATAGGAGGATAGGCAGCTTTGTAAATTGGTTAGGTGGTGTGATGGTAATGTAGAGAGGATAAAGTAGGTAGGATATGGGGGAGAGTGCACTGAAAAAGGAGATGCGACTTGAGCAAGGTCATGCTGGGAAAGAGAGAGGTTCAAACAAACAGGTGATGGGTGTCAAAGAAGCAATACAGAAGAGGGTTGCCAGGGAAGATGCACGGAACAAGAACCATGAACTTGAAGTTGAAGTGTAGTGAGAAGGATCTCAATTATCATGGTATCTCAATGGTAACTATATAGGATACAATACATGAAGAAGTGGTTAGAACAGTTCAAGGGCAAAATCTGAAGGGGTAGCGAACAAATTGTTTCATCTTCTTTACTCCTGATCCTGATGTTAGCATTTGTTTCAGAATTCCATTGTTATTGTTTTAATGTAATCTGGTTTCTTGGTGTTTGCATTTTTTGTAGTTTTTTTAACTCCAGTTCCTGATGTTTCCATGTTATTCTTTGTCTTGTGCTTCCTTTCTGTATTTTGTAACTTCTACTGTTATTACGAGTCCTATTCCTGGTGTTTGTGGGCTGGACTTTACACTCCCCCCACTGGAAGGTTTGAAGGATGGAGTGGGCAGGGGGCTGGGGGGTGTGGTGTGGGGGTGAATGCACAAAAGATCTAGGGCATTGGGTGATTATTTAAATAGAAACAATGTGCAGGATTACGGGGAAAAGTCAGGAGATTGGCACTAAATTGAAATGCTGAGAGGACCAGGGCAGACAAGATGGGCTGAATGGCCTCCTTGTACACTGTAGCAATTCAGTGATTCTGATTCTGGGTGGCCCTGCCTGCATGCCTGTCTGACATTTTAAGGGTTAGATAGCTGCAGGGCATCCGTATGGTGGGTGGGCTCGCCACCAACCTTTTAACCTGGGAGCGGAGTGTTGGGGCTAGGGACCAATGGCACCTGTAAAATCCAGCCCTGTATCTTTTTAAATGTCTGCTCCTATTTTCTTCTATTCGATCATGTGAGCATTGCTGGCTAGGCCAGCATTTGTTGCCCATCCTGGACCAGTGGTCTGGAGTTTACGGGGTGCTGTGATCCCTGCTCATCCCTCCCCTGCACCATGGCTAAAAAATAGACGGTGAGCTTATTTAGTATGGTTCTACTGTTCATTTACAGTCCCACTTGCAGTTTTCTGACTTTTGCTCAGAGTCACTCAATGTTTTTGTGCTGGTTTTTCATGCCATTCCCAGCATTCATGTTTTTGAATAAGAGCCTATTTTATTTTGTTCAAGGTCTTTTTCTTCCTTTTAACATCTTGCTATTCTGCTACCAAGTTAAGATACTGTTCAGCCATTGTCTAACCAAATGGCAGAACAGGCTCGAGGGGCTGAATGGCATACTCCTACTCCTATGCTTCTATTTAACTCTCATTGCCAATATACCTATTAACTACCACAGATCTTTTATTAATCACTCCTACTATGCTTAACATGGTCATTTGAGGCCTCAAAGGGTGGCTGTCCCTGCCCAGGTAAGGGTCCCATGCTCAGTGTTACAGCAAATTTTTGATGGTGATGGTGGAAGAGCTAGAAACTTGAGGGACAATGACTGTTTACAGGAAGAGGACATTTTCCTTTTAAGCACAGATGGGGATTTCATGTGCCCCCCCCCCCCCCCCCCCCGCACTCCCCATTGCAAGAGTCAGCCGGCAGCCAACGCACCCTAAAGAAGCCTGGCCAATGCGCTGTTGGTGGACTGAATGATCAGAGAGTGCGACTTCCACTCCACAGGAGAGAGGCGAACGTCCCACCCTCAGGAGCTGCCAGCCAATCTGATTGACCAGCAGCTCTAGCAGTCCTAGCATCGCCAGAACTTAGTAGTGGGGACTGCTGGGACTGCAAGGAGGCCCATGGGTGAAAAGTACATGAATCCCGGGGAAAGGCGTCAGGGGTGTGGATCGGCGAGCCCAGGGAGAGGGGTTGGGGGGGGGTGGGCTTTGGAGGCTAGGCGGGGAAAACAAAGGGGAGGTGAATTATCATGGGAAAGGTTGCCCCTGATGCGCACAGGGCACCCCCTGAAGAACACACCCCATCCTTCCCGCCTTTCAAGCAGTTTCCTTAAAAACATGACCTTCCCATTCCTGCCTGCCTGCCCACACCAACTGTTTTTTGGCATGCAAAGCATATTATTCCAGTCAATTGACTGGTAATTATTTATTTAAAAATGGCAGATGGGCTGTCAACTTTGGCGCCCACCAGCCTACTGTGTTATGTAGGATAGTTCCAAGGGTGGGCGTGAAGGTGGTGGGCTTACCACTCCTCACAAACTACATGCCACACCACTCCACCGAAGACACACCCAGGGGGAAGCCGTAAAATCCAGCTATGAGGAAGACAATGGAAAACCACCTGATGTAATTTTTTTCCCAAGTCACATTGCTCATTGAAATTGAAAATTGGAGGCTCTTACAAACTGAAGAGGAAAGTGCAAGACTGTGAGACATGGAGAAATCCGCAGGGCAGTGTCCCTTAGGCAGATCACCACTACACACTTACTACACTCCTTTTACTCATACTCCTCATTCTGTAGCTTTACTTTAAAGACCACACATCATGAGACACCCTTCCCCAATACTCCTAAATATATAATTTTTATCTCCCCTCCCTACCTTTTCCATCTTCAGTATTACTACCTCAGTTGCCCCCTTCCTTGTCAGAGCTTATCTCACAAACCTCTTCCATGCTTACCAGTCACTGACAGTGGGCGGAATCGTCCTAGATTTGCACCGTGCGGTAGGGCCGAGATGGCGGGTTTTCACACTGTATCATCTCAAATCTGCTGCATTACTTATGCATTTCCGGGAAACATGCCATTTCCATGCGGGTGGGCTCTCATTCGCCTGCCACGCCATCACCACCCATTCTCACACACATATCCTCACATGTCCATCTTGCCTCATCTCCTCTGAAGACTGCCTCCTCAGCCCTCACCATCTTGAGGCCACTTGCACAGATGAACATGTGCCCCACACACACCCTGGGATACCCTCCTTCCCCAGTTCAGCTCTCGTCCTGCAGCCTCTTCCTTTGCCTGAGGCCACTTCTTCCCCTTCCCCAAGTAAGACTTTGCCTTGCAGCCATTGAAAAGCCACCCACATCTGGCTGATCTGGTAGGTAGAGACCTACCCGTGAGCCCCCCTAAAAGTGATGCGGTGCTGCCTGTGAAGCCTGGCGCTGATGACTGCGAGTGCTGACCGAAGCAAGGTAGGGAAACAAACCTTGAAGTCCCAAGTGAAGTGCAGCCCGCCAAGTGCATGCCTTATATATGCTGTTGTGAAACACATCGGTGTGTTTTTCCGCCGATGTGGGCGGAAAACCCTTTGGGGGGGCGCATGAGTCCAGCAGGATGGCCTTATGATGATAAGCAAATGTATTCCAACGAGGTTCCCGACGTCCGATGATGGAGAACATGGCGCACTATCGGTGGGCACAGCGAATGATCACAAACTGGTTTCATGATGTCATGAAAACGATTTTTGGCTTTCTCGCCACACTGTCCGCTGATGCCACCGCACTCACCCGATGCCAGCAGGCACGGAAAATCCAGGCCATTGTCTTTCCTCCTCAAATGTTTCAGTCAACTTTTATTACTCACCACATAATTTTCACAACCACCAACCTCTCCACAAACTGACTGTTTCTTCTTTCCTTTCCTACCTCTACACCAATGAGACATTACTCCTATTCAAACTACCCCTCCCAACTTGTCAGCTGCATTTCAATCAGCACAAAAACTTGCATTCACACAAAAATAAAAATCTCTAAATATCTTTAATGCACGATTTCTACATAAATATGTAGAAATTCTATATTCAAATTCTGTTCAACAATTTATATATATTCTAGAAAAATAATTTTTACACAGGCTCGTATATATTTATAATATATTAAAATATTGCACCTGCACACCTTTCCTATGTCAAGTTTTTTTCTGTTACTAATTGCTATGTTCACATTTATAACGGACAATGCCTACGTGAACTTGTCATGCTGTAATTACACCTTTGCTTTTGTTTGCATCTTCCAGCTCCTCAGCCAATGATGTAGAAAAAAACCAATGACAATTTTTGTGTCCATTTTTAAGTGAGAACGTGGCAGTACTTATTGCCCCATTCCTGCTCTTGACACACCTGCTGATATTTTCATGGGGCCTTCACATCATAGTTCAGGTACAAACCTGTTCCAAGGAAAATCCTGGGCTTAAGTATGCATATTGGGGTCATAAATTGGTTGCAGAACCACAATGCAACTTTCAGGTACAAATGGACAGAGCGTACACCACACACATTTTACCCATTGTCACATGGCATTGTGCAAAAACGACTTTGCATTTATGTTACGGCTTTTATGAGCTGAGGTCCCAAAGTGCTTTACATCCCATTAACTACTTTTGAAATACAATCACTGTTGCATTGCAGAAAATGTGGCAGCTAATTTCCACAAACAGCAATATGATTAGCTAATCTATTTTAGTGATGCTGGTTGGGGATAATTATCAGCCAGGACACTCGGGGTAACTCCCCCTGCTCTTATTTGAAATGGTGTCATTGGATCTTTTACATTCACTTAAGCAGGGAAATGGGGCCTTGGTTTAATGCCTCCCACGCACTCCCCATGTCCCTTTCATGCCAACTCATGCCCCCAAGTCACCCCATACACCTCCATAGCCACTCAACTAGTATCCAATATGAGCAGTCCTCAGGAGCTATGTGAAGGTGAAAAAAATAAACTTCTAACAATCTAATAGAGCTCTCACTCATACACACTTGATACATAAAAATATCATTCACTAAACCCATTCAAAGATTTTAAATCTCCTCGCGTTCGATCTATTATTAAAAACATCAAAGAATGTAATCCTTTAATAGCCTCTTTAAATTATCAATCAAAATTTAAAATCTGCACTCCTTTCATTAAGGTAACTGTTTTTTTGGCTTGTGCTACTCGGCCAAGCATTCATAATGACCTCAGCTATAATAGAAACCCTTGGGAAAAGTCAACAATCAACTCTATTTAAATTGCAAGAATAGACGGTTAAGCTTTTCTCAGACCTATACCATATGGCCTGTCAATCAAAGCAGTCCAGTGGCCGTGGTTTTTTTTTAACTCTAACTGATGGTTTCAGCCTAGTTTTGTTTTAATTTTTAAAGGGCTGTGAATTTGAATAACTTCAGATTGTGACACTTAAACAGGCCATATCTACTCTTCAAGAGCATCTACATAGCATCTTTCCTAGCAGAACTCCCAAGAGATAAAAACAAAAAACTGCAGATGCTGGAAATCCAAAACAAAAACAGAATTACCTGGAAAAACTCAGCAGGTCTGGCAGCATCGGCGGAGAGGAAAAAAGTTGACGTTTCGAGTCCTCATTACCCTTCAACAGAACTGAGTAATATTAGGAGAGGGGTGAAATATAAGCTGGTTTAAGGTGGGGTGGGGGGGGGGGCGTGGGGGGAGAGAAGTGGGGAGGGGTGGGGGTGGGTGTGGTTGTAGGGACAAACAAGCAGTGATAGGAGCAGATAATCAAAAGATGTCACAGACAACGAACAAAGAGGTGTTGAAGGTGGTGATATTATCTAAACGAATGTGCTAATTAAGAATGGATGGCAGGACACACAAGGTACAGCTCTAGTGGGGGTGGGGTGGAAAGACTAACAGGGCATAAAAGGTATAGATTTAAAAATAATGGAAATAGGTGGGAAAAGAAAAATCTATATAAATTATTGGAAAAAACAAAAGGAAGGGGGAAGAAACGGAAGGGAGTGGGGATGGAGGAGGGAGTTCAAGATCTAAAGTTGTTGAATTCAATATTCAGTCCAGAACTGAAGGAACAGTACCTCATCTTCCGACTAGGCACTTTACAGCCTTCCGGACTGAATATTGAATTCAACAACTTTAGATCTTGAACTCCCTCCTCCATCCCCACTCCCTTCTGTTTCTTTCCCCTTCCTTTTGTTTTTTCCAATAATTTATATAGATTTTTCTTTTCCCACTTATTTCCATTATTTTTAAATCTATACCTTTTATGCCCTGTTAGTCTTTCCACCCCACCCCCACTAGAGCTGTACCTTGTGTGTCCTGCCATCCATTCTTAATTAGCACATTCGTTTAGATAATATCACCACCTTCAACACCTCTTTGTTCGTTGTCTGTGACATCTTTTGATTATCTGCTCCTATCACTGCTTGCTTGTCCCTACAACCACACCCCCCCTGCCCCCCCCCCCCCCACCACTTCTCTCCCCCCACTCCCCCCACCTTAAACCAGCTTATATTTCACCCCTCTCCTAATATTACTCAGTTCTGTTGAAGGGTCATGAGGACTCGAAATGTCAACTTTTTTCTTCTCCGCCGATGCTGCCAGACCTGCTGAGTTTTTCCAGGTAATTCTGTTTTTTTCTTTAATTATCCAAATTGTCTCCCACCACCAGTTGGTGGGCAGCTGAGCCGCAGCCATCCCCACTGCAGGAAACCATTTTCGATGGTGGACTGCAGCGGTTGCTGTCCTGACCTGCAATTTACCGGCACTGCCTCCAACTTCCTAGCCCATCATACCGTGGGTAAAATTCCACCCATACCATCTGCCTTTCTTTCATCCAGCTGCCTAAATCACCATTTCATGGGTGTTAGCAACTAGAAGTTCCATCTCACTAGTGTAAAGAATAACACATTGGCCTTTCTAATTGTCAACAAAATATAGCTGGATTCTGAGATGGCTTCTTAATTTAAAAATGAAGTAATATAAAATCTCATATCGTCTACTAGCCTCTCTCCCCACCCACCCCACCCCCCAACACCATGTGTATAATCAGAATGCTATATTCTCTCTCTCATATGTTTGTTTAAAATAATTAGCTCAATGCCTCACTGATGCCAGGCAATGGTCATCTCCAACAAGAGAGAATCTAACCACCACCCCCCTTGACATTCAATGGCATTACTATCATTTAAACCCCCACCATCAACAGTTTGAGTGTCACCATTGATCAGAAACTGAACTGGACCAGCTATATAAATACTGTGGCTGCAATAGGTCAGAAGACGGGTATTTTGTAGTGACTAACTCACATCCTGACTCACCAAAGCCTATCCACCATCTACAAGGCACTAGTCAGGAGGGTCAAGGAATACTCTCCACTTGCCTGGATAGGTGCAGTTCCAACAGCATTCATGAAGTTCAACACCATCAAGGACAAATTAGCCACACATCCACCAGTTTATACATTCACTCCATCCACCATCGGTGCACCATGGCTGCAGTATGTATGATCTACAAGATGCAGTGCAGCAATTCACAAAGATTTCTTCAACAGCACCTTCCAGACTCACGATTTCTACCACTTAGAAGAACAAGGGAACACTGCCACTTGCAACTTCCTTTCCAAGTCATATACCATCCTGACTTGGAAAAAAAATACTATTCCTTCATTATTGCTAGGTCAAAATCCTGGAAATCCTTCCCCAATGACACTGATGCATTCTTGAATGTTACATTTATTGCACAAGCTCAGAGTGCACCATCAAAATTCAATGGCTTCAGAGCTTTTGATGCTAGAGGTCCTGGTAATTTAGTAAAAAAGCCAAAGGAAAAAATATCAGAGAACATTTTCAGCAGTGAAAACTCAGTAGCCAAATTGCATAATGTTAGGGTGATATGTGATCACTAAAAAAGCAGCTATTGTGTCACACATTGTGACACTCTTAACACTGGAAAGGCTTAGCACAGTGGCAGCTACAGGTTATCAGGTACTGCAGACATTTATAACATGGTAATAATGAGAAACATGGTCCACCTACCAATTTTTTTACAAAAGTGAAGTATTATAGATGCTAAACATCTGAAATAAAACCAGAAAATGCTGGAAATTCTCAGCAGGTCTGGCAGCACATGTGGATAGATAACATTTTCCTTTCTCTTTATTGGCCAGTTCAGGTTTCATCGACCTGAAACGTGAGCCAGAACCTTATAAATGCAATAGGGGTCTCGGCTGCCGGCTGGAGAGCTGGTGAGAACCAATTAAAACAAAGTAACTTGCCAAGCAATCAGCACTCACTTCTCATACAGTATAAATTGTTGTTTTCTCCTTATATTGGTATTCTTGCAAAGTGTCCTGACGAGTGCAGGATGAAATGCTTTGACGTGTCTCTTTTTCCAGCAATACTCAAGCTCTGTACTACCAAATGACTATTGGTCTATGGATTCTGTAGGCTTTTGCAGAAATGACATGAACTCTAGTCGATGAATACAGAAGTTTTACCTGATTCTGAACCTATCTTCCAATATAGTCCACATCTCTTAGGGATCCTTTAGCTCTTCTTCTGCTAATCCTGTCGTGTTAACCTGCATAGAAGTTCATTCCCAATTGCTAGATGAATTTTTATGGTTTACCTGTCTGGTTCAGACACACCTCAATCAAGAAACCATAGCTTTGTGCGCTCTTTAAACATATTGAAATCGGATAGTAGGCCATCTGCATCCCAATTCAAACTGGGGAATTTTGTGGATATTTTGACAATATTCCTTTGACCTTCCTTCTTTTGTAGTGCCTGGGATGGAACCACTTTTGCACACTTTTTCAAAGCTCCACCCACGAAGATGAGTTGTGGCAGGAACGCACCATTAAGTAATGGCATCTTTGCTTTTTATTCAATTTATTGTTCAGCAACTCCCAAAGTCACCTGTTGTAATGGAAAACCCCTCTGGCCCAATTTTCATGGCGTTTTTTTTTGTTTGACTCTTCCTTACTTGCTATCGATCCGGCCCACATCCTTGTCACTCGCCTTTCCCAACTGAGCTAATCTGGTGTAGCTCCATTTGACACGCTGTCCCACACATGGAACTGACAAGCTATGCACTGGAATCTTACCACGAGAAATCTGTATGCTCTTTATTTCAGTATTAGCTCGATGCTGTGTCTCCAAGGCTTTTCTTCGCAGTCATGACACTGTATTTCCAACACTCTCTAAATTTGTTGCGGTCTGACAAAAATATCAAGGGCCTTGTCATGCCATGTAGCACGATCTAAAGCTGTCCACCATGTTTTACCTCTACTTAATCTTGCTGCCACCAGTCTCACCACCACTGATCACCATGTCATGTCATTACAATGATATAATTACTTACTGAACAAGACACAAGGTACCAATTGCTCGTAAGGGATTGGGTAAACACACTGTGGGTTCATTTATTAAGACTGGGCACATGAGAACAGTTATACATAGGTATAACGCTTGAAGGCATCAGAGTTGTGTATGTGCTCTGCTCAAAGCAAAAGTGAAACTGAGACTGGATCACATAAATCATTTCTCTTCTAGTGATGTCATGCTGAAATCCCTTAAAGGTATATTACAACAGAGATGGCCTTTAATGTCTTGAGTAAATGAGTTCATAAGCCAACCAAACTCTAACTGTACGCCTTCCTATCTTCTCATCAATTGCTGCTCACAATCAATAATGGGGAGAGACTGATGTAAAAATAAACAGTATGGTTTATTGAGACATAGAGCAGAGCACCAGATCATACGTGCTCACACAGAAACCTCCAGTTCCCAGTTGCCCGCGCTGTAGTGGTTCGTCAATGCTGTCACATGATCAGTACACTTGCATTCTCTTAAAGGGACAGGGTACATCGCTTTACCACATCCCTCCCCCTTTACATAAATGTACAGCTAACAAGCTTAAAATACATTAACTATTTGCACAATAACTACTTACAAGCCAAGTCTCTCAGGAGGCATTCACGGACATGTTGAGCATCTCAGTTCAACAACCTTGGCTGGTTTTTTCCACGACCTCTTTTTCAGGGGACAGTTATCCACTAGGTTCCTCAGTGGAAATTGGCAGGTTTGTCTCCCCAACCCCCTCGGGTCCCACCTGCCGCATCGGTGCTTCCAAATCATATTACCTGTTCTCTACATGTGGCACAAACTCAAGCTTAGATGAAGACTACATTTCTTATTGTGGGACTGGTATTCTTTTGCGGAGATGATCCACATGTCGTCTAATTATTCGGCCGTTTACCAATACATTATAGGAGAGGGGTCCAGTTACTGCACTTACCTCGCCTAACAGCCAATTGGGCCAATCTCCAAAGTTCTTCGCGAAGACCGCATCTCCCAATATGAAAGTTCTTTCCCAACCGTGACCATCCATCGTGCCTGGTCTTCTGCACCTCTTGGCTTTTCTCCCCCATCCCCTCTAAATTCAGCCGGATAAGGGTCAAGCGGGTGTGGAGACATCTCTTCATTAGTAGTTCTGCAGAGGCAATGCCGGTCATCGTGTGTGACATGATCCAGTATGCGAACAAGAACCGGTCCAATCTCGTGCCAATGGAAAGCCCTTCCATCTTTTTCATCCCAAATTTAAAGGTTTGGACTGCCCGCTCAGCCATACTGTTCAATGCAGGGTGGTAGAGTGAGGTTTTGATATGGGTAATGCCATAAGGGTCATGAACCTATGGAACTCCCCGCTGGTAAAAGCAGTCTCGTTGTTGGACATGAAGACCTCTGGAAACCCATGCACTGCAAAACTCTGCCATAAATGGTCTGTGGTGACAGCTGACGTGGGTGACCGGACTTCATAGACATCCATCCATTTGGAGTGGGAGTCAATCAGTAAAAGGAACATTGTGCCCAAGAATGGTCCCATGTGATTGACGTGGAGGTGCACCCATGGCTTCCCCGGCCATTCCCAAGGGTGCAATGGAGCTAAGGGGGGGAGCTTTTGCACCTGCTGGCATTGAGGACAGCTTTTGACCAAGGTTTCTAAATCCAAGTCCATGTCTGGCCACCACAAATAGCTGCATGCGAGCATCTTCATTCTGCTAATGCCTGGGTGAGCGCTATGTAGCACGGCTAATTACAGTCTTTGCCCCCTCGGGGGCACGATAACCCTTGCTCCCCAGTGTAATATGCGATCCTGGCAGGAGAGTTCATATTTGTGATCAAAACAGGACTTCAGCTCCTCAGATTTAGATCCATCTGACCAACCATTCAAGTCCTGCTCCCGGATGTTAGACAATAGTGGGTCTCGGCTTGGCCACTCGTGGATTTGTCTGCTCTGAACAGGGGAGGAATCCAGAAAATTTAGCACTAAGACCAGTTCCTGGGGAATCAGACCCTTCCCATTATTAGCTGGCAGGGGATGGCGGCTTAGTGCGTAAGCATGTGCTATTTGAGTTCCCGACTGGTGAACAAAAGTGTATTCGTAGGCAGCTAATATTAGTGCCCATCTCTGGGTGCAACAGGTGATATTGCTCTATCTTCTCCAAATAATCCCAGTAGGGGCTTGTGGTTGGTCATAATATGGAAATGGCGACCATGGAGCTATTGATGAAACTTCCGGATGCCGAATACATGTTTGGCCACCCTATTGGCAGTTAGCTTATAGTCACTGCATAAACCTACATTTTGGTCTGGCTTCAGTACAGGTATGATGGGTGCTGCCCACTCAGAAAATTGCACTGGTTGTAGGATGCCCAATTTTTCCAGTCTGTCCAGTTCAGTTTCAACTTTGTCCCATAGAGCATAAGGGACTGGTCTGGCTCTTATAAATCTGGGTTGCGTTTGGGTCTACATGGATCCGGGCCTGTAGCCCTCAAATCCTTCCTAACTCATCGTTGAAAATGGAAGCGTACTTTTGCAACAATTCCTGTAAGCCTTTCATTGTAATTTGAAAAATCTCAGCCCATTTCAATTTAATCTTTTCGAGCCAGTTGCGGCCTCCAGCTACCACTATAAAGGGCAACCTTTCAGATTGATCACCATATGTCGCCGAGACTTAACATAACCCTGTCAGTCTTATTTCTTTGCCTGTGCATGTCCTCAGTTTGTGTTCGAAACTTCTAACTTCAAAGGATGGGTTCCTTTACTCAGGTATCTAAATGTATGCTCTCCAATGACAGACATTGACACTCCTGTATCAACTTCCATCTTAATGGGTTGTCCGTTAACTGTAATGACTACTTGGATTGCCTCGGTTCTACCCACTTTGAGGTTACATAACGAATGGATATCTGATTCTATTTCTTCTGGCTCTTCCATGAGGCACATTTCCCGACTTTTCCTTCTGCCTTTATAATGTTATTTTAGCCTTTTTCTGCAGTTCTGCCTTATGTGACCATAGCGGTGGCAGAAAAAGCACTCGACTTGTTTGAGTTGTCGTTCGTTCATTGGAGGCCTGGATGTCTTTCATTCATTTTGTGGGTTTTCACTGCAGTATCATTGTTTTTCAATGGTTTGGAGCTAGAGAGCGTTTCCCATCTTTCCATGGAGTCTGAAGTTTTCGCTCCTTTTGTTGCCAGATTCTCCCGCTCGACCAGATGGACAGCACCATTTTATGTATCTTTTATAACTTCAGAATTTCTAATATTGCGGTAGCTAATTCTAATGCCTTACTGAGGTCTAGACTAGGTTCAGCTAGCAAATGCCTTTGGATAGTATCATCTCCAATCCCTATACCAGCCGATCTCTCAGCATGTCACTAATGGACGTTCCAAACTCGCAATGCTCAGTTAATGCCTTTAAAACGGCCACATAGTCAGCTATTGTCTCTTCCGGAAGCCTGTTCCTTGAACTGAACTTGAAGTGCCTCATAGTAACTGAAGGCTTTGGTTTCAAGTGGCTCTGTACAATTTTTACTAACTCGTCGAAAGTCTTCAAGTCTGGAGCGCTAGGTGATGTAAGGCTGCGGATCAGCCCATATGTTTTGCTCCCACATGAGGTCAAAAGAATCACCTTCTTCTTCTCTTTCCCCACGGTGTCGTTAGCAGTAAAAAAGAATGCTAGCCGTTCGACATACTGAGACCAGTCATCTGAAATGGGGTCGAATGGATCGACAATGCGAACTGCGGCATCATGAGTGACTGCAAGGGGAGTGCACTTCCGATAGGCTTTCCAGGTAATGACGAATTTAGTTGTTTGGCTAACCGTGAAGTTGCGCACTCTCTGGGGTCTCTTATAATTTTCTGCCCATAGCTATTTTTCATGTATTTACCCTTTCAAATGCATTGCCACGTTAAAAGCAGTCACCGTTTTTTTAACTCTGTCTCTGCAGTTGTTGGCTTTTCTCTGCTGGGTTTTGCACTCTTTTCAAGTTTTGGCAGGATCCCACGATCACGATTCTGCAGGGTTTTTTCGTTTTAAACTGCAGCATTGTTTTCTGCTCCAATTGCTGGCTGTCGCCTATTTTACAACATAAGTACAGATACTCTTTCCAATGCTTTGCTCACCCATCTTGAATTTTATTTTCTTTTGTTCTGCATCCTCGTCGCCGCTTTTATGTCTTGGGTAAATGAGTTTGTAGGCCAACCGAACTCTAACTGCATGCCTTCCTATGTTCTCATCAATTGCTACTCGCAATCAATATTGGGGAGAGACTGATGTAAGAATAAACAGTGATGCTTTATTGAGACATAGAGCAGAGCACCAGATCATATGTACTCACTGAGAAACCTCCAGAACTAGACTTACAGTTCCCAGTTGCCCTCACTGTACAGTGATTCGTCAGTGCTGTCACATGATCAGTACACTTGCATTCTCTTAAAGGGACAGGGTACCTCACTTTACCACACGGCCATTGTCTGGCACTCGTGTGGTGTGAATGTAACTTGCTACTTAACAGCACAAGCCTGAATATTATCCAGGTCTTGCTGCATTTGGACACGGACTGCTTCAGTACTACGTCACAGATGAGAGAAAGGATGAACAGTTGTGTGGGATATAATGGAGGTGAAGGTATGGTTAAAGAGATAGGTTTTGATAAGGATTTAATGGTAGGAAGAGTGGAAGCATGGCTAAGGGTTTAAGGAAAATTTTAGAAATTTTAGCCAAGACAGTTGATGGTATGTTGCTGATCAGGATATAAAACAATTTTCAATGAAACAGAACAAGGGATGTTTTTGCTAGGAGGAAAGACTCTGGAAGTTAAGTGTGAGACAGAGTAGTGAGTGAAGTATAGGCAAGGGCCAAGGCTCAGCAAAGAGCATGGAAGTTTGGAAGGTCAAGGGACTGAGTGATAGGAGGAGTAAGCAGAGTGAAATGGTACTGTTGATGACAGTGTCAGGAACAGGCTAGCAAGTTAGATTCTTGATTAACAAGGGGGTGAAAGATTATTGGGTAAGCAGGAATGTGGGGTTGAGGTTGCATTCAGATCAGCCACGATCTTACTGAATGGAGGAGCAGGCTCGAGGGGCCGAGTGGCCTACTCCTGCCCCTAATTCATGTGCTCCTCAGTACTATGGAAGGTAAGTTACAAACTACCACTTTCTATTGTTATTGCTTATGTGAAGAAAATGTGCTGATGATTAACAGGGAGCTGATTTTTTTTTGGCTAGCTCAGCATTCCACTACAATAAAACAAACAAAAAGCTGAGCCATAAGCCTACACTGGACCAATCAGAAGAGTTGTGCATGAATGCATGAGGCTTCAGGTGCAAAACAAAATATTACATCAATAGCTACAACATCTAGCAAAGCCCTAGCCAACCCACCAAGATATTTGCGTCCATCTAATTCTGGCCTCTTGAGCATTCCCAATTTTAATTGCTCAACTATTGATGGTCAAGCTTTCAGTTACCTAGGTCCTAAGTTCTGAAATTCCTTTGCTAAACCTCTCCACCTCACTACCTCTCTTTCCTCCATTATGACACTCCTACAAAACAACGTCAATGGCCAAGCTTTTCGCCATCTGTTCAAATATCACCTTGTGTGGCTCAGTGTCCAATTCTACCTCTTAATGTTCCTGTGAAGCACCTTGGGCCATTTTATTATATTACAGTCATTATATAAATGCAAGTTTGGTTATTGTTGAAAAATGCTTTAGATTCAACAAATTCAGTGAGAAAGCTGCAGAAGCAAAAACACATCAAACACTGCCTGAATAGCAGTGGCCAAATCTGCACCATAGAGAAAAGAGAAGGTACATGAACGTGTATTTAAATTTAAAACACCTGCTTTCTAAATTAAAATCTTCATACAAAGATCTATTTACCTTAGATGATAGCAGATTATAAAAGAGAACTAAAATCATATTTGTTTATCAACTTCATGTGCTATTAAGACAGAAATTACAACATAAAATTCAAAAGGGGTGAAATTCCCTTTTTTAATGAGGAATGGGAGAATGGATGTTTCTCCTTGTAATTAATACAAAGTTGCAAAACAACACAGTTTAATACACATGCAATTTCTGATAATGTAAATTTATTGGATGACATTAATTATATAGTTCTGCTCTCAAAGTTTCCAATCATTTTGAATACCTTACTATAATTTTTTTTTTGTTTACTGACACAAGTGCCATACTTCTCATTCTATTCTATGTCCTCCTGTTATTGGCAAATATAATAATTTTATGGACCTTTCATTCTCAGCATAATTTTACAGATGCCAAAAAGGCGTGAACAAAAATAGGCAATTCAATTAATCTCACAGAATGTTCACTGCTCATGATATTTTGGTTTGGCAGTTGGAAATTAAGCTTTGAACTATCCTGATAAGTTTTCAAATTCATCTGTGGTGCAAACTCACCTCTATTGCTTTTAAGGCTGTCATTTCAGCTTCACGTTTGCTGCTTCTGATTTAAACCTGCTTTGCTATCTCAAAATTAGCCTAATTATTCAAATCCTGCTTCTTTCCAGTCATGGGCTTGATTTTGCTGTCACCCACATGTAGCACTGACAATTGTATTTTATCTCCCTCAGGGGCATTTCCAAAGGTACAGCGAGAGATGAGGGATAAGGTATTTCAGTCCTCAGGGAAGCACTGTCACATGGCTCATACACATCTTCCACCCGTGCAGATACACTGGTGGGTCCAGCATCACAGGTAGAAAGGGTGGCATAAGGTGAGGAGCATTTCACATTTGAACAGGAGAAGTTGTTGCAGGAATGGCAACTATGGAGAGTCTCCCCACTGGACTCTGAGGAAGCATCCAGTTATAATTAGCTAGGCATAGATGTTGAGCCTCAGGGGTCATACACTAAGAGTCTGCTTGTGGAGTCAATTATGCCCAGGACATGAAGAAATACTGCTATTGAGGTGAAGCTGTTAGCCCTCTGGGCTTGACTGGCCATATCTGTGTCAAAACTTACATACTACCATGCACTCCGAAACAAGACATCCATCACGTGGCTAGTACAGTTGTGGGCTGTGGATTGAGAAACCCTGCAGATGTCTGTGGCTGAGCCCTGGAATGAGCCAGATGCACATAAGTTCAAAGCTACGGTCACCTTAACTGCTTTATGTAATGAGTGACCTCCTGCTCCAAATAGTTGTCCTCTTTTAGGCTACACAGGGCAGCGACCACCTGACAGGCAGCCACAGCCTTCGAAGGCACTATTGCTGTGATAGGTCGAAGAAGCTGACCATTGACCTATGGATCCTTTGCACCAGGTTGTACCTTCTTCTAGGTGCAGCCCTTTAGCCATCCTCTCTACTGCATCCAGATGCCTGCCCCTGTGTTGCATGATGCAGTTGCTTCCTCTAGCAGTTGCTGCCCCTGTCACTGTGTTTGTTGACCTGCAGCTACAGCTCCTCCTCAGTAGCCCATTGTATCATGGAGTATACCAAGTCCCTACATGTCCCTGTGTAATGTCAAGGCCTAAAGATCAATACATTCATTTAGTTCTCTAAGTGATCTTAATGGAATTACACCAAGTTCTTCTTGTTGCAAACTATCCAAAATACTTGCTTCAAGGTGTTGCTCCCATCAACACTAGCCTTAGCCTGTCTGGACCATTGAGTGCTCGTTTCCCCTTTGTTCTGCTACAAAGATGGCAGGTTAATTGTCCTAATTGGCTGCGTGTTTCACCCAAGGGGGTTCTTGACCCCACTGGCAACCCATCCCTGGGAAATTCAAAGGAATGCGGAAAGACGTCAGATTACTGACCTGATGGTTTTTTTCACAACTTTTCAAACCCATCCACCCTTGATCCTGCCTCAAAATGCCTGGTAAAATTCCACCCAGTAACTCAGGGAATCTATACGATACTGCTTGATCTCCTGTGGCATTATTCACAGATACTCTAGGATCTGAAACATGTTTGTGATGTTTAGGTGCTAAAATGGAGATGTGCGTAATCTGGCTTGCAATTTAAGTGTACCGTAGCAGTGGTCGAAGTGCATTCTATGAGACCAATCACATTTATAGATTCATGACGAAAAACTTGCAGAGTTGTTGGGCCATTGACTATCATGCTCTGTGCTCAACTGGGGGCTAATTGGTAGATGGAATTTCTGTGGATTGCAGCTAGAAAATTGCTGGCACATGTTCTTGGAAATGTTACGGATAGGAGGGGGATTAATTTAAACAGTCCTGATTTCTCCTCTCATTGCCCATCCATAAACAGAAAGCTGTTTTTTTTATTTCTGATTTCCCTCTTTATAAGTGGTGGCATGTTTTCCCCAACCCTTCAGTTTGAAGTGATCCAATCGTCTATTAATAACCCCAGAGCAAACTCGAGATAAGGTAGAATAAGAGGGTTTGCATATTTTACACACAAAACGCAGGAAAGGGGTTTTGCGATGTCTGCCCCTTCTTGCACTTATACAATAAAAGAGGGATAAGGGAAAGAAAGGGGTAATAGGGCAAGACCATTATAAAAATAAGTGTTATGGTTTCACATGAGTCCAGGGTCCAGGATCAAAAGTCCAGTGGCGTTTTCCCTCAGAGGTAAGCTAGTTGAAACTGTTTCAGGGTGATCTGACTTTCTAGAAGCAACGACTTCTACGATGGAAGAAGACATGTAGAGAAGAATGAGTATTACAGGCACCGATACAGGAATTCCAATATTCCAATAGTACATGGTGTAGATGAGGGCCAGGCAACCTACCTGAACAGAGCTCTTTCCGCTGCTACCTGTTAGATGGTAAAATGGCAGACTCCCTGGGTTCAGTTCCACACAGCAATAATACAGGCTCTAGCAGCTTGGGGGAGGTCATGTGACATACCTCCCACTGCTTCTCCTGGGTGTTAGACAAAGGATGTATCTTCCCAGGTCTGGGATCTTGAGGTGTTCAATAGTGAAATCAGGGTCACTTTTGGCCTTGCAGACATACTGGCTTCCTTGACCAGAGCTCTGCCTTAGAAATGTAAAGGGTGGTGGTGCATTTCTTTGGAATTTGATTTTCTGCAGTCATAAGAGGGCATTAGCACCTCTTTAAAAGTAACAAGGTCCCTGCTGGTTTCTGAAGGTTAGAAATTCTTCTGGTATGTGTCATGGCTAGTCAGGGTAAAGCCTTGGTCCATTTTAAAAATAAAATGGTAATTTTATAAAGGAGCCAGGTTGACATAGATATATATATATTTTTTTCTTCTTTCTGTCTTCTGGCTGGAATATAAGGTAGATTATTAAGGAAATGGCTAAGTTTATTCTTTCTAAAATACATTTTATGTTGTCTTACATCTGCAAGTGATTTATAAATTGTGCTTCAATCATAGACTTTGACACATCTTGAGCTCAATCTAATTTTATATGATGGTACTTCAGCTCTCCAATTAGATGACTGTCCTTTAATGCTACTTAGGTAAGCATTGTTCCATACATAATTTGTAATTTACTGCTTCTTTAAGTGCCTTGCTCCCAATGCCAGCTACCACAGCTTTAATTACCTTGATGTCATGCCCAGTAACGGTATGTCATATTCCCAACTTTTAAGACATGAACTTCATTCAATGTGGACTCTTTGAAATTGACTTTTCCTTTAAAAAGTGGACAGTGTGCTGCAAAGATGGCTGCAAAAGGTCAGGTGACCTGGCATGCATATTCAAAACTGATTCACTGACTAACAGAGACAAAAGAGGACAGCCCAGGCGAAAAGGTGTCAACTACACACATCCTGAGACCACATAGAGACATTGCTGAATTGGGTTTTTTGAAACAAAGAAAGTGATTGTTTTAGCTCTCAGGATGAATTCTTCAAACAGTAAAGTAAGATGTGGCTAATCCATCCAAGACGACCGCCATATTCGGAAATGGAACTGCAACTGTGAGGAGTAACATGATATTACAGCCATGTTTGTCCCTTTGTATTCTTTAAATGCTGACTGCAGACAGTAAGACAGAGTAACCACAGGGAAGTCAGTAACACCTAGGCCTTAATAGAACCAGAGGCTGTAACGTCTCAAGGTCTCCAAAGCTGTTCCTTTTTGGGGCCACCAATAAAACAAATTGACCTCCTGGTAACGAGACTACAGGCAACTAACTTTGTGGCCTGCAGGAAGTCCATCCCTTCAAGAGAATCCTGAAATGACTTTGGCATATGACTTATGCTGTTGAATTTACCTAAATTCATCTTAAGGAATGAAGACATTTTCTTTATCAGGCCTGCAATGTGTGTTTTCCAGAATAAGATAATCATATGATTTATGAACTTGCTCATAACCTGTATAAGTGCACAATTATTTCAACTGTATTTTACTTGAGTGAGGGAGACACATAGAGTTAATGGGTGGAATCGTCCGAGATTTGTACCAAGTGTGAAAACGGGCGTGAAAAAAGTTGTTTTATCCGCTAGCCACAATGGCGGGTTTTGGCACTGTATTGTCCCATTCCCAGCATGTTCCACCTCATTAATAATTCATCCAGGTCGCTGGCGGGTGGACTTGAATTTGCCTGCCACGCTGTGACCTCAGTGCATCCTCGCTCCAGGCACCATATTTAAAGCGCCCCAGAGCGCAGCCGACGTTATGCCTTCAGACCAGGATGGCTCCAGGCGACAGATGGCCCCAAAAGCAAATTTAGTGATGCCTCTCTGGGGCGCCTGCTGGATGCAGTGGAAGGCCGCCACAATGTCCGGCCATAGGAGGTCCACCAGAGTCACCATTCTGTCCTGTGGGGTGGTGGCAGCAGTGATCAGCACCAGTGGAACACACAGGAGGTCAGCCAGTCAGTGCAGAAAGGGCTGAATGCTCTCATTCATTCCACCAGGGTGTTAACCACTTCATCACTCTCAACTCACACACTCACAAGCCCATCACACATCCACAGGGATCTCACACCTCAAGGGACAACACCACTAACACTCACATACACCCTCACATCTCCATCAGGCATCCTCGTGTCCTCATCCTGTCCATGGCTCCACTCACCACACAAACATTCCATGCAGTGTCATGCACCCTACTCACACCCTCTCCATCTATTTTCATGCAGAAGCTGGCTCACAACAGCAGGGAGAGGTCCCAGACCAGGCGTGGAGCATCCCACGTTAGGCCCCTCACTCACTTTGAGGAGTGCGCCATAACGCTGAATGGTGAGGACCATGCCTGCGGCGCAGTGAGGTCGGCTGCGAACATCCATGTGAGGATCCTGCACCACATCATCCCTCTCTCAACACAACCGTGAGTGCTCTCTCTCCTGCTTTTGACTCTGCTGCCCTGCACTAACTCTCTCTAATTTGGTTCCCAGGGAGCTCTGCCAAGCGACCAACGCCCTCAGCCAGCCAGTCCCTCAGCTCCATCCAGGTCCTCATCTCCAGCCAAGGGGACACCTCCTCCACTGAAGAGCTGGAAATAAGTAGCCCGGAAAAGCCATCACAGCGCTTACCCACACCCTCCACCAGCACAGAGACATACACCTCAGTGGGACCTAGATCTAGAGCAGGCTTGGGTTCACAATCTGGTGGTCACCACATGGACATGTGTCTGCAGCAGGAGGAGGTAGGTTCAGCCGAGCTCCCCGGCACGCGGAGGACTGCTGGGGAAGAGGCATCTGTGAGGTCAGAGTCAGATGACAAGCCTCTGGATTTGGCCTTCCAACTCATCGTGGAGAGTCAGCAAAAGGAGGGGGACACCACGCAGAGCTGTTGGAAGCCCTCAACAGAGCAGTACGCGTGACGGAGGAGTGTGTTCACCTGATATCTGGGTGCACGCATTGAGGTCTCCATGGGAAGGATGGCGAATGCCATGGAGACCCTGGTCTAGTAGAATGTGGTGATGCGCACAGACCTGCACTCCATTGCGGTAGCCATTGGTGAGTTCCTGCATTGGCAGCACGAGGGGGAAATGAGGCATCTCGATGTCCCTCCAGTTGCTCCTTCCACTCAAGGAGTCAGGCCGGGGCCCCCAGGCACCCGAAGGGAGGAGGAGCGGCAGCTGGACACCCCTGGGTCATCCACTCAGGAATCTCAGAGACTGTCCACTCCCTTTGCCTGTGACCCTCTCAGCCTCATCCTCTGTCACCACAGAGGGAGCAGCTGGCCTACAGGAGGACAGCCAAAGCAAGTCGGGGCTCTCAAGGCCTCGGCTCTCCAGAGGACGCACGCCAAAGTAATCAGAGACAACAGGGCCAACCATTGCACAAGCTATCTCCATCCCTGCTGTGGATGTCACCTAGAAGGAGTGGTAGGCCTAGAAAAGTTAAGAATTTCTGATCACATGTGTTTGCATGGGTGAACACATTTTGTCACTTTATAACCTGAAAATATATTCACTTTCATTGAATAATGTGTAATGTTGTCTTCCAACTTCATTGACGGGCTTCGTAAGTCCTCCCACTGCATCCCCCACCATTAGCACTTCAGCTGCCTGCAGCCGGGCCATGAGTGATTCTGGAGGGAGAAATGTGAGTGTGGCAGGGCCTTTCAGAGCCTCGAGCAAGCACTCTCCCACATACGCGAAGCTTTCATCCCTCACACTCATCTTACTGCCCTGAGTATTTTCAATGCTGCCTGCTGGGTTCTCTTTCAGTTGTCCATCTGAGTTGACCTGCATCTCTGCCCACCCACTGACTGCACTCCCATGCAGCACCTATGCCCATCCAACATGAGGCTCCGCTCACTTTCGATTTCAACAACCAAGGTAGTAGTGAAGTATATTGTTATCTCCCCCATCCAATCCCCTCCCTCAGTCACCCATATCCTTTCCCCATCACCCTGCCCCCCGGATTACCTGCGCTTAGGACTCATTGGTCGGAGCCTCCAAGAATATTATGTGACCTCAATTAGACAGCAGGAGTGGCTTTACTTTCAGATACTACATTTCCTCCCCTTTACCTTTTTACTGTTTCTATTTGCAGAGAACATTTGAATATCCAACAACATATACATATATACAACTTCAGGTGATCAAAGATTAAGTCTCTGAGATGCTTTCCTTGTTCTGTTAAAGCGGCGTAGCTCTACCACTTGGAGTTCCTCCACAGGATCAAAAATGATCAGGATCTGCAGCATGAGATACATCATTAGAAAGTGGCAGTTCTGGGTTAGGTAACTTGACAGAGACATCGGGCATGTCTATTCTAGGTCGATCTGTCACCTCAGGGATTGATGGTTCGATGTTAATCACAGGCGGACTAGCTGGTTGTTAGAATGTCTCTCTATCACGAATATGGTCCAAGCGTTTTTGAACAATTCCATCTTCCACTTCCACCTGGAAGGAAAAGCGACCAGCCTCTGAGACAATAGTTCCAGGAACCCAACAAGGTCCACTTCTGAAATTCTGCATGAATACTGTGTCTCCTACAGTGAATGTGTGAGCTTTGCGATGAATATCATGATTCAATTTTTGATTACTCTGATTCCTCTCTACCTTCCCCTGTAACTTTGGGAACAGCAGACTTAACCTTGTTCATTTGCGGTGTTTCATCAATAATTCAGATGGTGTTGAACCCATAGTCGAATCTGGCGTTGTACAATAACTGAGAAGAAAGTGGGAAAGTTGAGTTTCTAGAGAGCCTTCTGATAGCCTCTTCATTCCAGATTTGAAAGTTTGCACAGCTCTCTCAGCTAACCACTTGAAGAGGGATGGTATGGGTCTATATTAATATGTCTGATTCCATTTAAATTCATGATTTTCTGAAACTCTGTACTGGTAAAAACAGTAATATTATCAGAAACGATGATTTCCAGTAGGCCATGTACGCTAAAACAATGACGCAGCTTCTCGATAGTTGTGCTCAATGTTGGTGACCAGATTTCGTATGCATCCATCCATTTAGAATGTGCATCTACGATTAACAAAAACATGGTATCTAAGAATGGTCCTACCTAATCAATATGTAGTCTAACCCAGGGTCAACCAGGCCGCTCCCACGGATGAAGTGGAGCTGAAACAGGCAAATCCTGTTGTTGCTGACAATGGAGACAGTGCTTGACCATGCTTTCAATGTCACTGTCAATGCCTGGTCACCAGACATAGCTTTGCACAAGCATCTTCATTTTTGATATGCCTGGATGTGTACTTTGAAGCTCTGTCAAGAGCGGTTCTCTTCCTTCTGAAGGGATGACAACTCTTGATCCCCGCAACAAAATTCCATCTTGACAACTTAACTCTGTTTTTCAGGCATGGAATGGTCTCATCTCATCAGATACAGGTGAATTTGACCATTTTATGCAAAACAAGGGCCAGGATTTTTCGCTGAGAGGGCGGGCGCACGCCTGACCCGCTCGAGCGTAAAATGACACACGATGACGTTGGGTGAGTGTCGTGACGTCATTGCATACTTGTGCGGGCAGGTGAAAAGGCCAGGCAGCCTTTGAATTTTTTGTGAAACCTCATCCACGGGCAGGATGAGGTTTCAATCTGTCAGTAAAAAAAATTTCATCCTAATTTCTAACATGACCCTGCTCGTGTGACAGAGTCACATGAGGGGACATGTTAGTTAACATTTTAAAAATCTTTATTTTTTAGTTTCAAAACTGTTCATCTCCGAGGCAGCTCTGTGCCTCAGGGAGCTTTTCCAGCGCGCACCCGCACACATGTGCGAAGCTCGCGCTCACCCTCCTCCGCCCCACACAGGCAGCGCTGAGCGCTGCAGCACGCATTTCGCGCTGGGTGGGCCTTAATTGGCCCGCCAGTGTGAAATCTTGGTCCAGCCCCGATTGCGGGCGGCAGTCGGCTACCCGACTCATCCCCACCCGCCCCTGTCGAGCCTGCCTGACAAGGGCAAAATTCTGCCCAAGGTCTCTAACTTTCAATAAAATTGGATCTCTATTCATCCAATTTCTAATTTGTTTTGCACACACAGGTGAAGAATCCAATAAATTCAGTACTAGCGCAACTTCTTGTGTCACTGGAGCATGTAAAATGCTATCTTGTAACGGGAGACGACTGAGTGTATCCGCATTTGCAATATGTAAGCTAGGATGATGCATAAAGGTATACTCATATGCTTAAAATATCAAAGCCCAAAGTTATATTCTATCTGATGCTATTGGTGGAATGGCTTTATCCTCACTGAATAAACCCATTAATGGTTTACGGTCTGAAACAATGGTCAAATGTTGTCCATGCTGGTACTGGTGGAATTGCTTCACTCTGGACATCGCCAATAAACCTTCCTTTTCTAGCTGGGAATAACCCTTCTCGGCTTGGAGAGGGTTCTCATGACATAGCCAATGGGCCTTTCTGATCCATCTTCCATTCTATGTGATAACCCACCTGCTATACCATAAGGAGAAGCATCACATGTTAGTTCCAATTCCTTTAGTGTACCAATAAACACGACGAATGCAACAGCTTCTTTATTTTCACAAAGGCTTCTTCCTGTTGTGAATTCCATGACCAACGGTGATTCTTTTTTTAACAAGAAGTGTAATGGTGCTAACACAGTTGATAAGTTTTGCAAGAAGCAGCTATAGTAGTTGATCATACCCAGTAAAGACTTAAGTTCGTTTACACTGGATAGAGAGAGCGCATCTTTGATTGCCCTACCTTTCTCTTCTGCCGGATGCAAACCAATGGCATCCACCCTGTGTCCCTGGTAAGTAACTTCTGGCAATTGGAATATACATTTCTCTTTCTTTAATCATACGCTGGCTTCCATGAATTTCCTTAGCACCTCCTCCAGGTTGGCCAAGTGTTTGGTTTTGGTTGACCCTGTGATCAGAACATCATCTAGGTATACTGCCACTCGGGCAAGTCCTTGCAAAAGACTCTCCATTGTCCTTTGGAAGATGGCGCATGCAGACGATATTCCAAAGGTTAGGCGAGTATACTGATAAAGACCCTTGAGTATGTTGATAGTCACGTAACCTCTAGATGTGCTATCCAGTTCTAATTGTTGGTAAGCATGGCTCATATCCAATTCTGTATAGGATTTGGCTCCAGCTAGCTTTGCATATAAGTCATCTATCCTTGGAAAGGGGTACTTATCTAGTTTGGCTGCCTTGTTTACAGTCAATTTATAGTCCCCACAATTGCATATGATTTGGTCAGGCTTAACCACTGGAATGCTGCCCATTCCGAGAACTGGACAGGTTGGATGATGTCCAGTTTTTCTAACCGGCACAGTTCTGCATCCACCTTCTACTTCAATGCATAAGGCACAGTTCTGGCCTTAAGGAAACATGGTATTGCCTGAGGATCCACATATATTTTTTACATGCAAGCCTTTTAACTTCCCTAATTCATCCCAAATTAGTTCAGGAACTCCTCTTGTTTTCAGGTGAAATATTGCAGACCAGTCAAGCTTGATTTTGTGTAACCAGTCTCGGTCCAGAAGACTAGGTCCTTCTCCTGTCACTATTATCACTGGAAGCTGAGCTGACTGTTGCCTATATGGTGTTGTGGTGATGCCCTTTACCTGTATAGATTCTCCAGTGTATGTCTTCAATTTAGCAGTTATCTGCTCCAGATTCAGTGGCTGGGTACCTTCATTTAGGTATTTAAATGTGTGCTCTCCCACCACTGTGGTTGAGGCTCCCCTATCTACCTCTATTATTAGTGGCTTCCTATTAACTTGGATTGTGACAGTGAAAGGTTCAGTTTTTACAGTGGTGACGTTATACAGGGAATAGATGTTGGTATCGGCAGCTTTAGGTTCTGCTGTATTTTTCAATTCAATCATGTTGGTTTGCTGCTTTATGGGCTGTTTCAACTTCGCCCTGCATTGCCTTACCACGTGACCGTTCTTATGACAACAGTGGCGTTCTGCATCCTGAATCTGCAGGTGTCCGGTACGTGGTCACCCCAGATCTAGAACAAATTAACCTAGGAGTCGCTGCAGAAGTGTTTTTGTGTTTCTAACAGTGGACATTACTTCTTGCTTTGATGCTGTGTCTCTGGTTTTCGTGCCAGGTTCCCGCCCCATATGAAGAACAGCACCATGTTGTATGTATTGCAAAGCCAGCAAGTCTCTTGCAGCACTTTCTATGGTGAGAGATATTTTCAGGGTGCACTTCAAATCGATGTCGACCTCTGCGAGTAAACAGCTCTGAATAGCATCGTCCTGAACTCCACAAACTAATCGGTCCTGCAGCATATCAGTTAATGTGTCCCCGAAGTCGCAGTGTTCTGTCAACTGCTTCAACTCCATTACATAGGTTGTGATGGACTGTCCCGAGGCCCTAACTCTGGAGTTAAACTTAAACTGCTGCATTATTACGATGGCTATGGCTGGAAATGCATTTTCACGAGGTCCACTAATTCATTAAAGGACTCAGAATTGGGTGCATTCGGGGCCTTTAGGCTGTGTATGAGATTGTATGTCTTGCTACCACATACACTCAAAAGGATTGCTTTCTGCTTTTCCTTTGTGGTAACTTTGTCCGCTATGAAATAAAAAACAATTCTACATACTGGTTCCAGTCTTCCATAGTCACATCATAAGGATTGATTCTGCCAAAGAGTGGCATGACTGGTAAGAAGTCTTTTCTTTTTTCTTAAGAATTTGATGTTAACATGGCAAGGTGCAGTGTCAGAGCTATTTTACCTTCGTTTCCAAATGTAATGACTTGATGGATCAGACAGGTTTCAACAAGAAACAAATAAAGCTTTATTACAGAGAGCTTTTCAGATGCTGCATGCTCAATCAGGACTCTCAACAGGAAACCCCACCCCCCACTGGATTACCCGCGCTTAGGGCTCATTGGTCAGAACCTCCAAGAACATCACATGACCCCTGATAGACAGCAGGAGAGGCTATACCTTCAGTTACTACAGAAAGATAGAGAAGCAAATCTGCAGGGAAATCACAGAGATGTGCAAAAACTAGAGAACGGTGATATTGGGAGACTTTAATTACCCAAATATTGGCTGGGATAATGTGAAGGGAAAGGAGGGGAGGAATGTCTGATATGTATTCAAGAGCACTTCCTTGACCAGTTTGTTCTTGGTCCAACAAGGAAGGAGGCATTACTGAATCTGGTGCTGGGGGATGAAGTGGGCCAAGCAGACTAAATGTTTGTGGCGGACCCCTTGGGTAAAAGGGATCATTGTATCAAAAAGTTTAGACTAGTAATGGAGAATAGCAAGGAGCAATCTCAAATACACCTTCTAAATTGGAGAAAAGTTAACTTCAGTGGGATGAAAGAGAATCTAGCCAGGATAAAATGGAATGAAAGACTGAAAGGAAAAAAGGTAATAGAACAATAAGCAATCTCTAACAAGGAAGAGATGTTTCAGGTACAGGCTATTTATATTCCAACAAGGGCAAAAGGTAGGGGAACCAATGTCGGGGCTCCTCAGATGAGTTGGGAGATAAACATGATGAATATGATGAAACAAAAAACAGAGGTTATGGTGCCTGTCAGTTGAATTCTTCAAGCAAGAACCGACTTTATTGAAACATATAAGATTCTTTGGGGGCTTGGCAGGATAGATGCTGAGAGGTTGTTTCCCCTTGTGGGAGAGTCTAGGACCAGAGGGCATAATCTCAGAGTAAGGGGTCGCCAATTTAAGACAGAGATGAGGAGGAATTTCTTCTCTCAGAGGGTAGTGAATTAGTGGAATTCTTTACTGCATAGGACTGTAGAGGCTGGGTTGTTAAGTATATTCAGTGCTAAGATAGACAGATTTTTAATCAGTAAGCGAATCAAGGGTTATGGGGAAAAGGCAGGAAAGTGGAGTTGAGGATTATCAGATCTGCCATGATCTCATTGAATGGCAGAGCAGACTCAATGGGCCAAATGGCCTATTTCTGCTCCTACATCTTATGGTCTAAATACATTAAGTTGATAGTGGAAGTGAAGAGGAAAATAAGCCCAACAAAGAGAGAAGGGGAACAGAACAGCAGTTAACACAAAAGGGAACCTAAAAAATCTCCTAGCAGCATGTAAATAGTAGACTGCCAATAAGAGGTGGGGTGGATCCTATTAGGTAGGGTGAACCCGGTCTGGAAATTCACTGGAACATCAAGGGGGAGCATATCCATGATAATGGCCCTAGTCTATTCTATTGCAGAATACAGTTCTGCCTCATGGTCCTGCAACCACCAAACAAATATTGTGAATATGCAGCTAAACGCTGCCTTGAGAACAGTATCAAGGACACTTAAGTCCACTGTAACTGAATGTCGCTGGTGCTGACCCCCCATTAGCCCCACCCTACCCCTGCCATTCAACACTTGTGTTTATGCTCCATGAGATGGAATAAATAATGAGCCACATTTACTTTCCTATTCATGAAGCTTCTCTGGTCTCTACACATAACGGAATCCCCTCAACCCTGGTTCCATTCTGATAAATTTTCTTTTAGTACAAACTTAGTGCAGTCTTCCACATTCATTGTACATGGGAGATTATGTGCAAGATGCTCAGTAGCATCAAGAAAAGTGCCAAAATCCATTTTTGTTTACATGTTTACTCTTTATCCATTGAAGGCATGGCTTTAATCAAAACATTGCCTTATTATAAAAGAGATATCAGGGAATATTTATTCATTTTCACAAATGGTCCTTCATATATTAAAAGCTGCATTGCATCATAGCAAAATCTTGCCCATTGCAGTTCAAAGTTCAACTCAAAGAATACCAACAACAGAAATACCTTGTAAGCTCATTTGAAAAGTCCTGGTGCTGGAAATGAGGTGATCTGGGCAAAGGCTGCTGTTTCCCTAAATGTATTCTGCTTAGAACACAAGGTACTGCACAATCACAGAGGGAAGACCAGAAAAAAATAGTGCCCCAGCAGCTATCCCTGGGCTTTTTTCATCATGATTCTGTGGAAGGCAAGTTTCAAGGCACGATGCTAGACTCCTGCAGCTATCTTGCATTTATTACTATTTTTACTGTATTCATTTCCTTAATCCTTAAAACAATGGCTACACTTGTTTGGAGATGTACTGCAAGCCTTCTTCCTATTTTCTTCCAGCAAGTTGTACAGCAAACCCTGGCACATCAAACAGCATGCAAGAAACACTTCATCCTAGCCCCTGTACCAACACACATATTTCCATCCTGCAAAGTGTAGGGGGTAACTTTCAGGAAGGTACACTGGGTGATTCACAACCAGCAAGAAAAGAAGAAACAAAGGGAGTTGACAGAGGAAAAAGGAAGGTGCCAGCTAGCCTGTGAAGCCATGTCATATACACATTGTGTGCAAAAGGGATTGGTATCTTACTTAGGCTGCCTTCAGATCGGAATTAACGTAGAAGCAGAAGATATTTTCCATATCCTTTGAGTCCTTCATGAACCACTTACAGCAGCTGGCAGAGAATGTGCAAGCAGTGCACCCTTATCATTACTGTAATCCTGTGTAAGGAATTAATAGAAATACAGAGTTCTAATTGAACATGTGGCATCTGCCCCATCATCTGCAGCAGGGCCCCAAAGAATAGGGGGAATAAGCACTTGTTATATTTCACTAATGCTGTGGCTGCTACATTGGACACCTACTTATAGGAGCCTGCCTTTTCCAAATTTTGCACACTATTTAACCCTTTGGAACAAAAGCGATGACAAGCTTTACCCACATCAAAGACACTCTCGAGTCTTGACCTCTCTCATGAACATCAATGGTTATCCAGCTGCAGCAAGGCAAAGGTCTAATGAGGTAGTTTCCTCACAGTGTTATTCACACATCCTCTCCCTCAACTCAGTGTGAGCAGATGCTAAAAGCCACTGCATTGCTGGGTGTGTCTTGTGCTACTTGAAACAACATCACATTACTCTGGGATTCAATGCTGCATTAACCAATTACAAGTAGTAGCTACTCTCACTAAGGAAGCAATTGGATACAGCCTTACATTACACTGTAAGACAAGACCACAACCTTACACTGTAAGACAAGACCACAACCTTATAAGACTTGGTCATCAAGGGAAGTATAGACAAAGGGTTTACAGCACAAATTTCATTGAAAGGTCACGACTTAAAACGTTACCTCTGTTTATCTCTCCACAAGGTGCAGCGGACCTTCCTGGAAAGACATGACACGGGGCTCTCACCAGCTCTCCAGCTGACTGCCAAGCCCCCCATCACATCCACAAGATTATGGCCCTTTCTGGTCAATGGCTATTCACCAGAACTGAACAATAAAGAGAAAAAGATAGAAGAATAAGATCATTTCTCCACCGATGATGTCAGACCTACTGAGTATTTCCAGCATTTTCTGTTTCTATTTCAAAATAAATATACATAGATGCTTAAGATATGTTTATCATTAGCATTGTCAGTGTTTGTTTGGATATGTCTGAGTCCTGGGATGGATCTAAAGAATTGCTGTTCAGCCTGAGTAAGGAAATGCTTGGCATGTACAATGCGACCTTTCCTGGGAGAAGTTCTCCATCAACTTCCTCCATGCCACCCTCCTATTCTTCCTCTTTATTTTCTTATTGTGAGTCCATTATATGTTCACACTTCTTTGTACACCTACATTGAACAGTGGAGATATTAGAGATTTGAGTAGAATCCAGAGCAGCATCTCATCTGAGCCTCAGTGGTGTGCTCAAAAATAATTAGCATCTGATTTTGGGAAATGAGGTGGATCAATTGTCACAGGCAACAGTTGCATTCATATTATAAAGTTTAGGTTCATCATGGAAAAGGGAAAGAAGGAATCTAGAGTAAAAATACTTAACTTGAGGAAGGACAATTGCAGTGGGGTGAGAGCAGGTCAGTTCCAGGTAAATTAGAAATCAAAGATCGTCAGGCAAAACTGTAATGGAACAATAGGTTACTTCTAAAGAGGAGATGGTTTGGGTGCAGTCAAGGTACATTCCAGGGAGAAAAGTAGGACAACCAAAGCCAGAGCTCCCTGGATGATGAAAGAGATAGAAAGTAAGATGAAACAGAAAAAGAGTCATGTGATAGATGTCAGATTGAGAACCAGTGAGAACCAAGTGAGAACCAGGCTGAATACAGAAAGTTCAGAAGACTGGCAGATAACACCACAGGGAATCCAAAGGTTTTCTGTAGCCATATAATAGTAAAACTGCAGTAAGAGGAGGATGGGACTAATTAGGGACTAAAAAGAAATCAGTGAATGTAGGCAGAGGGCATGGTTGAGGCACCAAATGAGTATTTTACATCTGTCTTTATTAAGGATGAAGATGCTACCAAAGTCTTAGTGAAGGACAAGGTAGTTGAGATAATGGGCTAAAAATTGATAAAGAGGAGGTCTTAGAAAGGCTAGTTTTACTTAAAGTTGATGGACTGGAGAATTGTAAATGTTACATGCTTGTTCAAAAAAGGTAAACCCAGCAACTACAGGGCAGTCATTTTAACCCGGGTGGTGGAAAGCTTTTAGAAACGATAATCCAGGACAAAAGTAACAGTCACTTGGAAAAATGAGGATTAATTAAGGAAAGCCAGAATGAATTTATTAAAGGCAAATCATCTTTAGCTAACTTGATTGAGACTTCTATAAAGTATCAGGGAGAGTTGATGAGGGTAATACATCGATGTGCATAGGGACATCCAAACAGTCTTTCATAAAATGCCAAATAATAGACTTGGCAGCAAAGTTGAAGCCCATGGAATAAAAGGGACAGTGGCACCATTGACACAAATTTGGCTGGGTGATAGGAAACACAGTAGTGGTGAACAGTTCTTTGTCGGACGGTAGGAAGTCATACAGTGGGGTTCTCCAGGGGTCAGTCCCAGGATTACGGCTTTCCTTGATATAAGGGCAGAATTTTACTTTCCCCTGCCGGCAGGTTTGCAGGTGGGGTGGCCACAAATTTCTTTGGATGGGGTTCCCACTGGGCTGTCACCCACCCCAACGTCTCTGCAATTTTACAGTGGGACAGGCAAGGCCTAAGCTGGCCACTCCAGCCTTGCCCTATTTGAGGCCCTTAGATGGTCAATTAGTGACCACTTCAGGGCCTATTCTTGCCCAGCCTCAATTTTCAGGCTTGCGGGAAGAATTCAGGGGCAGAGGGGTGTTGTAAGGTTGTTTGGTGTGTCACAAAGTCTGGAAGCTTGTAAGGTGCAACATTAAGTGTTTCTCAAGAACTCATTACTATGTACATATCCAAGACACTACCATGCTTGGGTGCTGTTTCCATGTTGGCTCTTTTCAGACTTTACTCTACACACAGTCTACTATCGTGTAACTCTTTACATTATCTGGTACTGTTCTCCAGTCCCACATTAACCCTTGCTCTGCCTGAACACCCTTATACTACACTTCCCCCAAGCCTTTAACTAAATATATTTACAATACAATCTTTACTTCACTTGCTACCCCTTCTCCCCCACTTAAGTCTCTGATTTTATAAGTTCATATAGTCTGGAGGCTTGACAATTCCTCCAGGTCTTGTTCTGTCACATTTGGAGAAACGGTAGTCTCAGTTGTTTTGAGTTGATTTTGTTGGATTGGTGTTGAAGATGTAATACTCTTTGTTTCCAGTACTTAGTTGTCTCCATTTGATTCACTTTTTTGCGCTCCTTCGAGTTGAGTTTCTCTATGTCAACAACCCGCCTGCTTTGTTCGGACCTTGGGGGTTTGTCCCATTCCTTCTGAAGGGAATGTTCACTCCGTTCATTCCTAGAGTGGACTTGGATTTTATTTTTCCATGGGGTCCACCATGATCTTCCCAGACATGGATGTTTCAAATAATAGAACCTTTATTTCCACTCATTGCACAATTTCAACCAAATATTTATTTACTCTCTTATTTTCAATCCTTTTTCAAACTTATGAATCTTTTCATTCAGCTCAGCAACTACTCTGGTGAATTCAGTTGTGTTTGTTTCAGAGTTATCAGCTTTTAAAGACTGGACATCTCACCTTTCATGTTCTTCGGGTTGGATCAAAGTTCAAGAATTTCACTGCTCTTGTCATGGACGGAGTGGGGGGCGGAGGGTGTTAATTCAAACAGCCCTGATTTCTCTTCTCACCACCTGTCCATAAACAGAAAGGTGTTTTGATTTTGATTTCCGCTTTTATAAGTGGTGGTGTATTTCCCAACCCCTCAGTTTTGGTGTGATCCAATTTCTAGAAATAACTCCACAGCAAACTCGTGATAGGATGAACTCAAAGAGTTAGTTTATTTGCACACACTCAAAAGATGGGCAGGGGGTCACCACATAGCCTCCTGTCCACTCATACAATAAAAGAGGGATAGAGAAAGGAAAGTTTTACAGGGCAAAGACCACAGAGAAGAGAATTATTGTTTCACCTGAATCCAGATTTCAGAATCAAAGTCCAATGAGGTCTCCCTTCATGGAGGTCCATAAACTGAAACCTAAGGCTGTATAATTCACTTTTCCAGTAGAGTTGCCTTCAGACAAGGAGGTAGGCATGCAGAGATGGCAATAGTACAGAAGGTCCAGTAGACACAGTGTAGGTGGGGCCAGGCATTCAAACCTGGACAAAGCCCCTTTTATATGCTGCTGACTGTAGATGGTAAAATGGCAGACTCAGCTCCACAAGGCAATATTACTAGTTCTGCAAGCTAGAGATTTATGTCACATGATTCTCATCTGTCCACATTGACCTTTGACAAAGGGTGTGTATTTCCTGCCTGGTCTCCTGAGATGGTTAAATGTCCCAGCCATTAAGAATTGAAAGGAAGGTTGAAGGGCTCTTTGTCCTAGAAGACTAATAGGCTTTGTTTGGCCAGCCTGGGTTCTGAAATGCAGATGGCCTTTGCATAGCTCTCTTCGAATTTGGTGTGTACACACCATAGGGAGGTCATTAGGGTCTCTTCATAGATAACGAGGTGCAAGCTTCTTTGATTATGCCCATGATAGCTCCTTTTGTTTAGGGTCACAGACAGACATAGCTTCAGCCATTTTAAAAGTCTTTGTCCAGTTTTAAAAATTTTAGAAATAGCCATGAGGATATCTATATATATTATCCAGTGTGAGGTCTTAGTCCTCGACACTCTTTTCACGATTAAGTTCCAACATTTCATCAAACTCATCTTCCATACTTGAAACCATGATAGGGTCCCCCTTGTCCTCACTTATCACCCCACCAGCATCCGCATTCAAAGGATCATCCTCCGCCATTTCCGCCAACTCCAGCATGATGCCACCACCAAACACATCTTCCCTTCACCTCCCCGGCGGCATTCCGCAGGGATCGTTCCCTCCAGGACACCCTGGTCCACTCCTCCGTCACCCCCTACACCTCAGCCCTGTCCCACAGCACCTTCCCATGCAACTGCAGAAGGTGCAACACCTGCCCCTTTACTTCCCCCCTCCCCACCATCCAAGGGCCCAAACACTTCTTTCAAGTGAAGCAGCACTTCACTTGCACTTCTCTCAATTTAGTCTACTGCATTTGCTGCTCCCAATGCGGTCTCCTCTACATTGGAGAGACCAAACGCAGACTGGGTGACCGCTCTGCAGAACATCTTCAGTCTGTCCGCAAGCATGACCCAGACCTCCCTGTCGCTTGCCATTTCAACACACCACCCTGCTCTTATGCCCACATGTCTGTCCTTGGCCTGCTGCAATGTTCCAGTGAAGCTCAACGCAAACTGGAGGAACAGCACCTCATCTTCCAACTAGGCACTTTACAGCCTGCCGGACTTAATATTGAGTTCAACAACTTCAGATCATGAACTCCCCACCCCCTTTCCGATCCGCATTTTTCCAATAATTTATAATATTTTTAAAAATACATTTTTCTATTCCCACCTATTTCCATTATTTTTAAATGTATTTCCATGCACTGTTTTATCTCTACCTTTTAGCCTATTTCGATCCCTTCCCCCCATCCCTCCCCCAGTCAATCATTTCCTTTCCCCCATCAGTGTTGACTCCCCTGGCATTACCTTCCACCTCTCCTCTGTGACGTAACAGCCACAACCCTTTACTTTCAGTGATGTCCAGGCGAGCTTGCACTTTCCCTGCCTTCCAGAAAATCCCACCCCCATCCACGTTAACCTCCCTGACCTCCTCCTTCCCATCCCCAGGGTCTGCCTCTGGGTCCCTACCAACCACCCTTGCTGTCCTTTCTACCCATACCGTCGCACGCACACTCTCCCATCCCACCACCTCACTCTGCCCTCAGTCATTCTCACAATTCCCTTATCACGCCCGCCCTCAGTTCAGTCCCCAGGAGGCGGTCATTGGCTCATCAGAGCCTTCACTCGGACGTTCACCTGGACATTACCCCCTCCAGAAAACCTTCTCCCCTTGGAACTCCTTCCCCCCAGAAATTCCTCCCTACCTTGGAACTGTTTTCCCCCTTCAGACACCGCCCCTCCCTATCTTAGTCCTTCCCCGTTCCTGGCTCCTTCAGACACCTTCCTCTCTTACTCATTCTCCTCTCTGGACTCTATCCTCCACCTTTACTTCTTCCTCCAGCCTTACACTTTCCCCCTTCCTGACTCCTTCCTCCAGCCTAACTCTTTCTCCCTTCCTGACTCCTTCCTCCAGCCTTACTTCTTCCTCCACCCTTAATCCTTCCTCCCCGCCGGACTCATTCCCCTCTCCACGTTCCTCCCTCCTTCTGGACTCCTTCCTCTTCCCGGACTCCTTCCCCTCTCCACACTCGTCCCTTCCCCCAGGCTCGTCCCTCCCACTGGACTGATTCCCCTCTCTGCACTCCTTCCTCCCCCCAGATGCCTTCCTCCCCCTGGACTCCTTCCCCTCTCTGGCCTCCTTGCCCCCTCTGAACTCCTTCCTCCCTTAGAATCCCCCACCCTTTGGAGCTCCTACCGCACCTCCCCCTGCGGACACCCCCTTAGACCTTCCCCCAACAGGGCTCCCACCCCCGAACCCCCCACCCAGACTCCCCCGCTTAGTCATTCCCACACCCTTACTTCTTCCGTCCCCTTACACCTACCTCCCCATTTGCTGTCTTCTCCCCCATTACCCTCCTCCTCACCCCATAGTCCCTCCACCTGTCCCAACCACCCAGCCAACATTTTTGTTCTCCCCCTCCCAACCTCACACCCTGACACCTTCATTTCCCCCCTCCCAACCTCATCCCCCAACACCTTCGCTCGTCCCTCCCTACCTCACACAGCATGACACCTCTTCCTGTCCCAGTCGATCTTAGACCTTCCTCTCCCACCCCCCAGTACATCTTCCTCTCCCAAAAACAGCTGCCCCTTCTCCTCTACCTCCTCAGACCATCATCCGTTGTGAGCAGACCCTCAACGGTGACTTTCCACCTTTTGCAAGCTGCTTCATGGAGGAGCCATGTCTATGAGAGTCCACTCAACATGCCATGGATGTTCCTCCAAGGTACCGTTGCTTTCGGGCTCCAGCATCTTCTGCTCCTTGGATGTCTGCGATGTGAACAAGGTCCTGGTGATGAGTCCCAACTTCTGCATGTCACACTTGTCAAGACGTGTTCTGCATCGGCGTTTTTTCCCGCCGACGTGGGTGGATGATCCAGTGCAGAGGGATGATTCAGCGCATTGGCCTTATAATGATATGCAGATGTATTACACTGAGATCCCCGACATCCAGCAGGAACTGCGGTCCTCCATTGACAGGCAGAGTGGACGATTGCAAACTAGTTTTATGATTTGTTGAAACCAATTTTTGGCCTTCTCGCTATATTATCCACTCATGCCGCCAAACATGCTCACGCCAGAAGGCATGGAAAATTCTGCCCAGAGTCTCCTTGGGTTTCTTCTGCTGTTATTTTATTCTGCAATTCATTTCTTCAAGCTGAAGGATTACATACTCCTTTTGCATTTGATCTTAAAAGACAATCAGCTGTTCTTTCAACTGTTTATTTTCTTGCTGGCTTCTTACAAACTCACTATGTGCTTCAGTGCGTTGCTTTGTTACTACTGATAGTTCCAATGCAGCTTTTTCTGAAGTAGTATTCAACCTCTTTTTTAACTCCTCATGGTTTCCCAGGAGCATGCATTGGTTCCTCAAATAATCTTTCAAGACTGCAAGTTCCTTGAGTGCACTTTCTGCCTGCTGTTGTGCCTGGCTGTACTTCTGGTTGCATTTCCCCAACACCCAATTTGATATGTCAACATGGAATTAAGAGTTGTCATTTTCTCCTAGTACCTTTGTGATGCCTCAGAAATGTGTTTGTTCAGATCTCGAACAATTTGATTCATTGAAGACCTTAGTTTATTGTAAATTTTCAAAGGCATACACTCAGCTTGAATTTTGTGTTTCAGATCTTCCAATTCAGCTTTGATGCGAACATGTTTCAACCTTATTTCATTTTCCATTTGCATGGTTTGTGTATTTTGGACTTCATCAGATAGCTTTCCTTCATTCACAGTCAGTTGCTTGCTCTGCACTGCCACCTGCTGTTGCAGTTTGGGTAGTGTGTCATGCTTCCCAAAAATATATATTTTTGGCACATCTGGGAAGTTCATAGCCTCTCTAGCACCCTCATGTGGTATGCTTGGCTAATGCCTGCTTCTCCTTGATAGCTTTACTGGGGGTTTCTATCTCTCTTTTTAAGCTCTGTCTGCTCTACAACTTGACAATTAAATATTCATCAAATGCTCGTAACACTTCATCATTTGTGTTTTGCTGCAGTGTGGGAATTTCCAATGAGGTCATCAGATATTACTTAATCTCCCAACAACCTTCTATGTGTTGTCTCAGAATCCTCAAATAATGCAGCCACCATTAGCTGCTATAAAGTAGGGGGAGATGGTGGCATAGTGTTGTAATATGCCTTCAAGGGATATCAGCATGATATCACTAGAAGGGAAATATATCACATAATCCAGTCTTAGTTTTACTTTTGCTTTGGGCAAAGCACAGACACACAGCTCTGATGCCTTCAAGCTTTATACCTATGTATATTGTACTCATGTGCCTAGTCTTAATAAATGAACCCACAATGTGTTTACCCAATCCCTTATGAGTAATTGGTGCCTTGTGTCTTGTACAATAAATAAGCCCAAGGTAAATAAGCCCAATGATAACACAACATGGTGATCAACCAACACGACATGGTGAGACAGGTGGCAACAAGATTAAGTAGAGATACAACATGGTGAACAGCCATAATTTGTGCCACATGGCATGAGACGATGCTCAATGTTTTCGTCAGACCGCAACGTAGTTACAGCATCAGAAAGTGTTGAAAACGCAGTATCATGACTGCGAAGAAAAGCTTTGGAGACACAGTGCCGAGTTAGTGCTCAAATGAAGATCTGGTAAGTAGATGGATCCCTTGTGCTGAGACTAGTGCGTAGCCAGTCAGTTCCATGAGAGGGACGGTGTGTTGAGAGGACCAATCTTAGTTTGGAAAGGTGAATGACAAGCATATGGGCCAGATCGATAGCAAGCAAGGGAGAGTCAAATAAAAATAAATCACAAAAAATCGGGCCAGAAGAGGTTTTGATTACAGTGGGTGGCATCAGAAGTTGCTGAACAATAAATTTAATAAAAAACAAAGATGCCATTATGCCTTGGTGCGTTCCTGTCACAACTTATCTTTGTGGGCAGAGCTTCAGAAAAACATGCGAAAGCAGCTACGGCGAAACTTATCTCAGGTACTATAGAAGAAGGAAGGTTAAAGCGATATTGTCAGAATATCCACAAAATTCCTCAGTTTGAATTGGGATGCAGTTGACCTGCTATCCAAATTCAAAACTTTTGAACAGTGTACAGACCTATGGTTTCTTGATTCAGGTGTGTTTAAACCAGACAAGCAAGCCATAAAAAGTTGCCTAGCAATTGGGAATGGTGGTTTACACAGGCTGAACATGTCAGGATTAACAGAAGAGCCAAAGGATCCCCAGAACATATCTGGCAGAATATTACGGGGTGGGGTAGATGGCTCTCCCCCTGGAAACTAAGTCAGCATGGAGTCAACCCGTTCCACCTAAGTCTGACCTGTAACCATAATGCACTGCGGGTGGGCTAAATAGGGGCAATGTGGGACTTCTGCTCCTCACAGTGTAGGAAATCCTACCCTTAGGAGCTGCTGGCCAATCCGCCAACAGCACGTTAGTGGGTGCTGCCGGGCTGCAACAAGGAAGAAGAAGAAGGCCCAATGGATCCCGGAGACAAGTAAGTCCAGGATCTTGGGCAGGGAGGGTTTGGGCAGGTTAGGAAGGGGGTGGGGGTTGGGGTGGTGTGCATAATGCAGCCGGCAGTTTGGAAGAAAGGCGGGGGTTCTATCTTGGGGGGGACAGCCCCAAATCTGCAAAGGTCAGCCCCTGCAGATAGTACCCCACCTGCCTTCCCGTCCCCAATTTAAAAAATAATGCGGGCTGCTCAATCCTGCCCAAGCCAAACGTTTTATGGCATGGGGAGCATATTATCGGGGTCAATTGGCTTGGTAATGAGCACAATTTCCCCTTGATTATTTATTCAAATATGGTGGGTGGGCTGCTGATTTCAGAGCCCACCCAACCCCCGTATTATCAGGATGACCTTGAGGGTGGGCAGGAAGGTGGCTTTGTGGCAACCATCCTATTTTATATGCACCCCCAACAAAAACACGACTGATGGGGGCACGTAGAATGCAGCCCATGGACTACATTGGAAAACTGGTTCAGAATCTGGTTAAACTTCCGTATTCATCAACTAGAGTTCATATCATTTCGACAACAGTTAACAGGATCCATTGACCACTTCATCAGCTGATGCAAAAAAAAGGGTACGTATTGTGACTTTTCAAATGCAGAGATAGCAGACAGAATTATTGAGTTGGTGATCGTATCCACTCCTATGGAAGCATTCCAGAAAGATCTGCTAGACAAGCCCAAAACTTATAGCATAGAAGAGGTGCTCAAGAAAGGATGTAAGTATGAAGCAATCCTTACAAGTTGACAAAGCTTACAGATCATCAGTACAACCTCAAATGTTGACACACTCACTAGAACACCCAAACCTAGCAAGACATCTGGAAGGTGTGGCCTTCTGCATGTGCCAAGGAATAGCCCAGCTTTTCATCAATTCTGCAAAGCATGTGACAGAAAGGGCCATTGGCAGCAGCAGTGCACGAGAGCAAAGGCTGATACAGCGACAAAGAGCTGTACCCTGATCCAAACAGACCATACATCTTCAAGCAATAAGAATGACCATACGGTGCCCCATCAGAAATATATAAATGGGGTGATTGACAAGCCAGAAAATGACGATGATGCACACAACGAGATGATGAGCACATGTTTCACGTTGTCAATCTCGTGGAAAACATAAATGCTGTCTCACTATCTGAAGTGTTTGCCAAGATTCAAATGTCCTAAGAAAGCTGGTAACTACTCGTTATTGGCCAAGAATGACACGGAGGCAAATGCCAACATGCTGCCTCTGCGGATTCTAAAAGACTTATGAACAGACATGGAAAGCCATGGTGAAACCTACAGCCGTGAAACTTTCAGTGTACAACAGTTCACTAATTCCACGTGTAGGCTCAATAGTCCTGGAGTACAAGTATAATCAATCCTCCTGGGTATCACAGATGTTTCACATCGTGGAGACGAAAGGCCCAGCAAATGCAGGTCTACCAGCATGTCATGAACTGACACTATTGGAATGCATGGAATCAGACATCACAAGGCAGATCAACTTCAGAAACTACTCCTTTCACCTCAGTTCATGACCTAATATTAAAAGATCCAGGCTGTTTCAAGAAAATTAACAGTTTCAACAGAGCAGCAACCTTACACTTACAGGAGAATGCAAGTCCATCAATTTATCCAGCATATAAGCGCAGCATCCACATGCAAGGCAAATTGAAGGTTGAACTAGACAAAATGGAGAAAGGTAGCATCATTAGAAGAGTAGAGGAGCACATTGGTTGCTGCAGCTTAATCACATGTGTCATGAAGAAGGACGGATCATTGAGAGTGTGCCTCAATCCATGGTGTCAGCTTTGAAATGTTGTCTATACAAAATACCCACAATTAGAAGAGTTAAATCTGAGATTTGCAGGTGTAATATTCTTCGCAAAGCTTGATGCCAAGCATGGTTATTGGTCAGTACATCTCGTGGGGATGTTCCAATAGCTTAGTACGGTTTGTACCCCATTTGGACAATACTGTTTTCAATTACTTCCTTTCAGGCTATCTGTTGATCTCTTTCAAACTCACATGGACTACATTACATGCATTGTACAAAGATGCAGCTATATCGCAGATGATATGGCTTTTGTGGGATAAACAAAGCAAGAACATGACTATAATCTGCACCTATTGATGCAAACAGCACATAATGAAGGATTTGTGTGCAACAGCCTGAAATGCAACATTAGCGTGCAGCATATCAAGTTCTTCATTTATATTTATTCCAGTGCTGGCATAAGTCCTGATCCAAGTAAAATAGTGGACATTAAAGCTATGCAAACTCCTTAAGCTAAGGACAATCTTCCAAGATGACTAGGTCTCTTTAATTTCTTGTCTCCATACATTCCCAACTATCTTGGAGATAGATGCCTCACAGAAAGATCTGGGAGCATACATACTACCGAGAAGGTAAACCGATTGCATTTGCTTCAAAATTTATGTCCATAATGCAATCCAAGTACTTCAACATCAAGCGGGAAACAATAACTTTAGTGATTGGAATCATGCATTTTCATACCTATCTCTTTGGCAAAAGATTTGTGGGAGAGATTGACCACAAGCTAAAATCATTGGCCAGTGCACTGCCAAGTTATGACTGTGAGATGAGGTACAAGCCAGGAACTTGATGATCACATCGGATACCCTTAGCAGCAAAACCGGAAGATGCATCCTTAGATCGAATTCATTAACATCTAATTTGAAGATGTTCTCCAAATTGATCTGGTACATTTTCCATAACACAAATCCCAGCAGCCAAAAGAAGAAATGACACACTATGGAAACTGTGGAAAACCATTATTGAAGGATGGCCTGAATCAACTTAGCATGTCATGAGCACTTGAGACAATTTTGGCCTTATCAGGACAAGCAAGGCATCTCCCCTGGACTCATTTTTAAAGGCAAGCAAGTCATCATGCCAGAATTTTTGCAACCTGATATTCTTCAACAACGTCATCACTCACACGTGGGATAGGTCGGATGAGAAGACTCACAAGAGAGACAGTCCGTTGGCTGGGCATGAACAATGACATTAAAGCTGTTGTCAAGGAATGCGAGGCATGTCAAAAGCATATGCCAAGTTAGCACAAAGAACCATTGATTCTACATGAAGTTCCTACCCATCCTTGGTCCAAAATCACATCCAACCCCTTTCATGTCCATGGCACTGACTTCATTGTCATTATCGACTACTTTACCAAATACCCCATTATATAACAATTGCACAATGTGTCAAGCACAACTATCCCACACACTCTTAAGTGCTATTTTTAGTTTATTTGTTGTGCCTAGAGAGATAATTACATATAACAGTCTGCAATTTATTGGTAAGTCAGTTCAAGATATGTGTGAAAAGTGGCATGTCGATCACAATACTTTGTCTCTTCATTACCATAGCTCTAATGTCTTAGCTGAATGAATGATTCACATGGTGAAATCCCTAATTCACAAATGTAGACAGACCAAGCAAGATCTACACATTGCACTGTTGAAATGTAACTGTTCCATCACTGGCAGAACTTATGTTTGGCAAACCAGTACGTCCCAATTTATCTACTCTTACCCATTCTACTCTCTCAGAAACAATAGGGCAACCTCTAAAGCTAATTGCCAAGTTTACATTTGAGACAACACGTTCACAGCAGGATCCCACAGAAGGTACATGGCAACCAGCCAAGGTGACAAGTTTTTGTTCAGGGCCAATGACCTATGAAGTTATTACACACAAAGGGGCAATGGTGAGGCATAACTGAGGACAAATCAGATCCATTCCAGCTTCTCAACCACCATATAGTCCTATTGCAGCCAGGTCAAGATCCCAAATGCAATATGTAACAATATCCATGAATGACAATTCTGCAAATCACTCTGAGCAATTAAAGAAACCTCCAGACAACGTTACCATCACAAGATCTAGGCGTACCAGGAGATTACCTTCACACTTTAGAGACTCATAGATTCATTAGTTCATGAACATGTAATGTAAATAGTTATACTTCTTTGTAAGGGGAGAAGGTATCTTTAAAAAAAGGGTACTCATAGAAGTATAGAGTTTTACAGCACAGAAAGAGGCCCTTTGGCCCATCATGTCCACACTGTTCATCAAGCCTCTATCTACTCTAATCCTATTTTCCAGCACTTGGTCCGTAGCCTTATATGATCTGGCATTTCAAGCGTTCATCTAAATACTTCTTAAATGTTGTCAGGGTTCCTGCCTCTATCACCCTTTCAGGCAGTGAGTTCCAGATACCCCCACCCTCCGGGTCAAAAATGTTTTCCTCAAATCCCCTCTAAACCTCTTGCCCCTTACCTTAAATATATGCCCCCTGGTTATTGATCCCTCCAATAAGGGGAAAAGTTTCTTCCTATCTACCCTATCTATGTCCCTCATAATTTTGTACACCTCAATCAAGCCACTCCTCAGCCTTCTCTGCTCCAAGGAAAATAGCCCCAGCCTATCTAGTCTCTCTTCATAGCTGAAATGCTCCAGCCCAGGCAACATCCTGGTGAATCTCCTCTGCACCCTCTCCAGTGCAATCACATCCTTCCTATAGTGTGGCGACCAGAACTGCACACAGTACTACAGATGTGACCTAACTGATGCTTTAGACAGCTCCATCATAACCTCCCTGCTCCTGTATTCAATGTCTCAACTAATAAAGGCAAGTATCCCATATGCCTTCTTAACCACCTCATCTACCTGTCCTGCTGCCTTCAAGGATCTATGGACATGCACACCAAGGTTCCCCTGATCCTCTGTACTTCCTGGGGTGCTACCATTCATCGTGTACTCCCTTGCTTTATCAGTTTTCCCAAAACGCATCACCTCACACTTTTCAGGATTAAATTCCATTTGCCACTGTTCTGCCCATCTGACCAGCCCGCCTATATTATCCTGTTGTCTAAGGCTTTCCTCCTCGCTATTTATCATACCACCAATTTTCAGGTCATCTGCAAGCTTACTGATCATACCTCCTACATTCATGTCTAGATCATTAATGTACACTACAAACAGCAAGGGACCCAGCACCAAACCCTGGACACAGGCTTCCAATCACAAAACCAACCTTCGGCCATCACCCTCTGCTTCCTGCCACTAAGCCAATTTTGGATCCAATTTTCCAAATTGCCTTGGATCTCATGAGCTCTTACCTTCTTGACCAGTCTCCCATGCAAGACCTTGTCAAAAGCCTTACTGAAGTCCATGTAGACTACATTAACTGCACTCCCTTCACCTACACACCTAGTCACCTCCTCGAAAAATTCAATCAAATTTGTTAGACATGATTTCCCCCTGATAAAGCCATGTTGATTATCCTTGATTAATCCCTGCCTCTCCAAGTGGAGATTAATTCTGTCCCTCAGAATTTTTTCCAAAAGTTTCCCTTGATGTTTCACTCACTGGCCTATAGTTCCCTGGTTTATCCCTAATACCTTTCTTGAATAATGATGCCACATTAGCTGTCCTCCAGGCCTCTGGCGCCTCTCCTGTGGCCAAAGAAGATTTGAAAATTAATGTCAGGGCCCCTGCCTCCCTTGCCTCCCACAGCAGCCTGAAATACATCTCATTTGGGCCTGGGGACTTATCCACTTTTGAACCCACTAAAACCGCTAATACCTCCTCCCTCAAAAAGCTAGTTTGTTCAAGTTTCTCGCAGTCCCCCTCCCTGATTTCTATAACTAAATCATACTCCTCTATAGTGAATACAGATGCAAAGTACTCATTTAAAACCTCACCTACATCTTCTGGCTCCTCACACAGATTGCACTTTGGTCCTACTGGGCCCTAGGCTTTCCCTCGTTATCCTCTTGCCCCTAAAACACTTATAAAATGCCTTTGGATTTTCCTTTATTTTACCCACCAGTGTTTTTTCATGCCCCCTCTTCACTCTCCTAATTTTTTTTTTAAGTAAGCCCCTGTTCTTTCTATACTCTTCTAGGGATTCTGCTATTTTGAGCCCTCAGTATCTACCATAAGCTTCCCTTTTCTCCCTTATCCAATCCTGTACATTCCTCAACATCCAGGGTTCTCTGGACTTGTTGGTCCCACCCTTCACCTTTACGGGAACATGTTGGCCCTGCATACTCACTAGTTCCTTTCTGAATGACTCCCACTGCTCTGATATAGATTTTCCTACAAGTAGTTGCTCCCAGTCCACTTTGGCCAGATCCTGTCTTATTATATTAAAATCGGTCCTCCCCCAATTCAGAACCTTTATTTCTGGTCCAGCTTTGTCCTTTTCCATAACTACCTTAAATCTTACTGAGTTATGGTCACTATCACTGAAATGCTCCCCCACTGACACTTCTACCACTTTCCTGGCTTTGTTCCCTAAAACTAGGTCCAGCGCCACCCCCTCTCTTGTAGGACTTTCTACCTGCTGGCTTAAAAAGCTCTCCTGAATACAATTTATAATTCTGCCCCCTCTAAGCCTTTCACACTTTGTCTATCCCAGTTAATATTGGGGAAGTTGAAATCCCCTACTATTATTACCCTATTATTTTTACACTTCTCTGAGATTTGCCTACATATCTGCCCTTCTATCTCTCTCTGACTGTTTGGGGGTCTATAGTACACTCCTACCAATGTGATTGCCCCCTTTTCATTTTCATGTTCTACTCATATGGCTTCATTTGAGGCACCTTCTAAGATATTAATCCTCCTTATTGCAGTAATTGACTCTTTGATCAATATTGCAACACCACCTCCTCTTTTACACCCCTACCCCAACCCCCCACCCCCCCTCCATCTCGCTTGAAGATTCTATAACCCAGAATATCGAGCTGCCAGTCCTGCCCCTCCCTCAACGATGTCTCTGTGATAGCAATGATATCATGTCCCACGTGTTAATCAGCACCCTCAACTCATCTGCCTTACTCACAAGACTCCTTGCATTAAAATAAATGCCATCCAGCCTTACCATGCTCTCTTGTGCCTTAACTTGACTATATACGCTCTGCCTTCCAGACTGACTTGGTTTTTCTTCTATACTTGTCTACGTCACCCCAGACTATGGCCAGGATTTTCCCGTCGCCAATTTGGGGGGTGAGGCCTGGTCGCCGATGGGAAAATGATGCGGGATGACGTCGGGAGCAACCCCCGATGTCATCCCAGTCCCTTTAAATTTTCAGGAAGGCGGGCGGACAGCGAAATCAGCTGTCTGCCCACCGACCTGTCAATGGCCAATTAAGGCCATTGACAGGCTAATTAAGATTGTTAAAGACCTGCCCATCAAACCTTAAGGCTGGCGGACAGGCTAGGAGCCCCAGCAGGCTTCTGATAATACATGAAACCTCATCCACTGGCGGGATGAGGTTTCAGGTCTGTTTTTAAAAAGTTTCATAAGGTTATTGTGTATCTTATTAACATGTCCCATCTCGTGTGACATTGTCACATGAGGGGGACATGTTAATAATTTTAATACTTTTCTATTTTTGGTGTTTTTTTTACCTGTCAGTAATCTCCCTGAGACAGCACTTGGTCTCAGGGAGCAGTGCGCTCTTTCGCGCACATCAGCAAAAGAGTGCACTTTGACAGATGGGGAAGTCCTTCCCCCCCTCCGCACAGGAAGCGCATAGTACTTCCTGTCGGGCTGGCCGCTGGGCGGGCCTTAATTGGCCCACCCACTGAAAATGGTGGTGGGCCCCGTTTCGGTGGCGGGGGTCGGCTTTCCGCCCGCCGCTGAGCCAGTGGGGCCCGCACGCCCACCAAGGGCAAAATTCTTCCCTATACCTCCACTCCGTATCCCATCCCACTGCCAAGTTGGTTTAAACCCCCACCAACAGCATTAGCAAGCACCCCCAACACGGATGTTGGGCCGGTTCCGGTTCAGGTGCAACCTGTCGGACTTGCATAGGTCCCACCTTCCCCAGAAACGAACTCAGTGATCCAGGAACCCAAAGCCCTCCCTCCTGCACCAACTCTTCAGTTACACAGTCATCTGCTCTATCCGCCTACTTCTACACTCACTAGCAAGTGGCACTGGGAGTAATCCAGAGTTTACAACCTTTGAGGTCCTGCTTTTCAATCTGCTACCTAGCTCACTAAATTCTTGCTGCAGGACCTCATCCCTCTTTCTAACTAGGTAGTTGGTACCAATGTGAACTACAATCTCTGACTGTTCTCCCTCCCCCTTCAGAATGCCCTGTAGCCATTCAATGACATCCTTGACACTGGCCCCAGGGAGGCAACACACCATCTTGGAGTCACGTCTGCAGCCGCAGAAATGCCTATCTGTACCCCTCATTATTGAGTGTCCCAATACTATTGCTCTTCCTCTCTTTCTCCTCCCTCCTTGTGCAGCTGGGCTCTGGCTGCACTCCCCAGAAGAATCGTTACTCTCACCATTTTCCAACACAGAAAAACTGTTCTTGAGTGAGATGCACCCTGGGGCTTTCCTGACTAACTGCCTGCCACCCTTCTTCTGACCGGTGGTCACCAATTCCTTCACTGACTGCACTTCCTTAAGCTAAAAATGTGCTTTCCACATAACTCTCAGCCTCACGGGTGCAATGCTGTGCCTGCATGCGACGCCCAGGCTCTGAAACCCAGTGCTCAAGCTGGTCAAACCAGTGGCACTTCCTGCAGATCTGGTCATCCAAACTGCTAGGAGTGTCTAAGACTTCCCACATTCTGCAGGCCATGCAACACATGGGACTGAGCTCCTCTGCCATACCTTTAGTTAAAATAGTCTTACCCTAAATTTAAGCCAAGTGGAAAATTACTTAAGTTGCTTTCTTTTTTTAAAAAAAATTAGAACTCTTACCTTTCCTTAGGTAACTAGAACTCTTACCTTTCCTTTAGCCTGCGATCGGCTGCAGGCTGCCATTTTACATGGCCGGGCCAATTAAGGCCTGCCCAGCATGACACACTCCTGGAAGCACTCAGTGCTCCCTGTGCGGGCTGGGGGAGGAGGGAGAGTCGGGGCCAGCGCTCTTTCGTGCATTTGCGCGATCTCCCTGAGGCACGGAGCTGCCTCAGGGAGATTAATGTGATTGTGAAAAACTGAAAAACAGGTTTAACAAAATTACTCTGACATGTCCCCTCATGTGACAGTGTCATGAGCTGGGACATGTCTATGAATTTTATTAAAAGTTTTAATTAAAGTTATAAACCCTTCATGAAACCTCATCCACGAGCGGGATGAGGTTTCATGAGAAATGTGAAGGCCGCCTGGGCTCTTCACCTGCCCGTCAACCTTAAGGTTGGTCGGGCAGCCCAGACAGTCAGCTCAATTAGTTGTTAAAAGGCCTTAATAGGCCTTTGACAGTTTGGCGGGTGCACAGCCGACTCTGGTGCACACCAGCCGAACTGAAGATCGGAATGACACACAGTGACATCGGGACACACGCCTGACGTCACCGCGCTTCATTTTACAGAAGATTCAGTGGAGTGAAGTAGAGAAAAAACAATTTACCCACTACCCAGCAATCAGCTGTCTGCTTTGTGCTAATGTCATGTTCGTCAGCCTTTTTGAATTCTGGTGGGGTTCCTCTTTTATCTCCCGACCTCTCGATGTTTTATCCCCTGACCTCTCGCCATTTTATCACCCGAACTCTCGCCGTTTTATCCCCCAAACTCTCACCGTTTTATCTCCCGACCTCTCACCGTTTTATCCCCTGACCTCTCGCCGTTTTATCCCCTGACCTCTCACCATTTTATCTCCCGAACTCTCGCCGTTTTATCCCCCAAACTCTCACCGTTTTATCTCCCGACCTCTCACCGTTTTAACTCCCGACCTCTCACCGTTTTATCCCCTGACCTCTCGCCGTTTTATCTCCTGAACTCTCGCCGTTTTATCCCCCAAACTCTCACCGTTTTATCTCCCGACCTCTCACCATTTTATCCCCTGAAATCTCGCCGTTTTATCTCCCGATCTCTCACCGTTTTATCCCTAGAACTCTCGCTGTTTTATCTCCAGAACTCTCGCCATTTTATCTCCTGAACTCTCACCGTTTTATCTCCTGAACTCTCGCTGTTTTATCTCCAGAACTCTCGCCATTTTATCTCCTGAACTCTCACCGTTTTATCTCCTGAACTCTCGCTGTTTTATCTCCAGAACTCTCGCCATTTTATCTCCTGAACTCTCGCCATTTTATCTCCCAGCACCTGGCTGTTTTATCCCCTGAACTCTCACTGGGACTGTTGTTTTTTTCATTCATTGGATGTGGGTATCGCTGGCTAGGCCAGCATTTATTGCCCATTTCTAATTGCCCTTGAGAAGGTAGTGATGAGCTGCCTTCTTGAACCGCTGTAGTCCCTGTGGTGTAGGTCCACCTATAGTGCTGTTAGGGAGGGAGTTCCAGGATATTGACCCAGTGACAGTGAAGGAACGACAATATATTTCCAAGTCAGGATGGTGTTTTACTTGGAGGGGAACTTCCAGGTAGAGGTGTTCCCATGTGTCTGCTGCCCTTGTCCTTCTAGATGATAGTGGGCATAGGTTTGGAAGGTGCTATCTAAGAATTTTGATTAGTTCCTGCAGTGCATCTTGTAGATGGTACACACTGCTGCTATTGTGAGCCGGTGGTGGAGGGAGTGGATGTTTGTGGATGGAGTGCCAATCAAGCAGGCTGCTTTGTCCTGGATAGTGTCAAGCTTCTTGAGTGTTGTTGGAACTGCATTCATCCAGGCAAGTGGAGAGTATTCCATCACACTCCTGACCTGTGCCTTGCAGATGGTGGAAAGGCTTTGGGGAGTCAGGAGGTGAGTTACCCGCAGAAGGATTCCTAACCTGTGACCTGCTCTTGTAGCCACAGTATTTATATGGCTAGTCCAGTTCAGTTTCTGGTCAATAGTAACCCCCAGGATAGTGGGGGATTCAGCAATGGTCATGTCATTTAATGTCAAGGGACAATGGCTAGATTCTCTCTTGTTGGAAATGGTCATTGCCTGGCACTTGTGTGGCACGAATGTTATTTGCCAATTGTTCAGGTCTTGCTGCATTTGGATATGGATTGCTTCAGTATCTGAGGAGTCGTGAATGGTGCTAAACCTTGTGCAATCATCAGCGAACATCCCCAGTTCTGACTTCATGATGGAAGGAAGGTCATTGATGAAGCAGCTGAAGATGGTTGGGCCTAGGACACAATCCTGAGGAACTCCTGCAGTGATGTCCTGGAACTGAGATGATTGGCCTCCAACAGCCACAACCATCTTTCTTTGTGCATAGTATTACTCCAACCAGCGGAGAGCTTTCCCTGATTCGCATTGACTCCAGTCTTGCTAGGGCTCTTTGATGCCAGAATTGGTCAAATGCTGCCTTGATGCTCAAGACAATCACTCTCATCTCACCTCCGGAGTTCTTTTGTCCATGTTTGAACCAAGGCTGTAATGAGGTCAGGAGCTGAGTAGCCCTAGTGGAACCCAAACTGAGCGTCAGTGAGCAGGTTATTGCTAAGCAAGTGCCATTTGATGGCACTGTTGATGATCCCTCCCATCACTTTACTGATGATCGAGAGTAGACTGATGGGGCGGTAACTGGCCGGGTTGGATTTTCCTGCTTTTCATGTGCAGGACATACCTGGGCAATTTTCCACATTACCGCGTAGATGCCCATGTTTTGGCTGTACTGAAATAGCTTGGCTAGTGGTGTAGCAAGTTCTGGAGCACAAGTCTTCAATATTATTGCTGGAATATTGTCAGGGCCCATAGCCTTTGCAATATCCAGTGCCTTCAGCTGTTTCTTGATATCACGTGGAGTGAACCGAATTGGCTGAAGACTGGCATCTATGATGTTGGGGACCTCCGGAGGAGGCTGAGATGGATCATCCACTCTGTGCTTCTGGCTGAAGATTATTACAAATGCTTCAGCCTTATCTTTTGCACTGATGTTCTGGGCTCCCCCATCATTGAGGATGGGGATATTTATGGAGCCTCCTCCTCCAGTGAATTGTTTAATTGTCCACCACCATCTACGACTGGATGTGGCAGGACTGCAGAGCTTAGATCTGATCTGTTGATTATGGAATCGCTTAGCCCTGTCTATCACTTACTGTTCATGCTGTTTGGCATGCAAGTAATCCTGTGCTGTAGCTTCACCAGGTTGACACCTCTGGCAGCATATTGAGCTCGGCGGGCGGGCGCAGGCACGACCCGGCCGAGCATAAAATGATGTGCGATGTCATTGGGCGAGCATCCTAACGTCATCGCGTCATCCACGATATTTCGTTCAGTGGGCACGCGCGAAGTCGGCAGCACGCCTGCTGACAATTAAAAGGCCTATTAAGGCCATTGAAAAGGTAATTAATTTCAAATTTATGCTTCCCGTCCAACCTCACGGTTGGCGGGCAGGCGAAAATGCCAAGCGGCCTTTGCACTTTTTAGGAAACCTCACCCATGGATGGGATGAGGTTTCCTAAAGCAAATAATAATAAAATAAAAATTTCACACTTGAATTAAAAACATGTCCCTGCTCATGCGACAGAGCCCGCATAGAATCGTGGTGCAGTGCCAATCACAGGTGGCGGTTGGCTTCCTGACCGCCCCCGTCGAGCACCCCCTCCAAGGGCAAAATTCTGCCCCTCATATTTTGGTATGTCTAGTGCTGCTCCTGCCATGCCCTCCTGCACTCTTCATTGAACCAGTCTTGATCCCCTGGCTTGGTGGTAACGGCAGAGTTGGGTATATGCCGGGTCATGAGGTTACAGATTGTGGTTGAGTACAATTCTGCTGCTGCTGATGGCCCACAGCGCCTCATGGTTACCCTGTCTTCAGTTGCTAGGTCTTTTCAAAATCCCACTTAGCACGATGGTAGTGCCAAACAACATGATGGAGGATATCTTTGATGTGAAGTTGGGACTTCATCTGCACAAGGATTGTGAGGTGGTCACTCCTACTGATACTGTCATGGACAGATGCATCTGCAGCAGGCAGGTTCGTGAGGATGAGGTCAAGTATGTTTTTCCCTCTTGTTGGTTCACTCACCACCTGCCATAGACCCAGTCTAGCAGCTATGTATTTAGAACTTGGCCAGCTCAGTCTGTAGTCATGTTACCAAGCCACTCTTGGTGATAGACATTGAAGTCCCTGAACTAGAGCACATTCTGTGCCCTTTCCACTCTCAGTGCTTCCTCCAAGTGATGTTCAACATGGAGGAGCATTGATTCATTAGCTGAGGGTGGTGGGCGGGGTGGGGGGGTGGTGGGGGTTGTCAGGTTAGTACGTGATAATCAGCAAGAGATTTCCTTGCCCATATTTGACTTGGTGCCTTGAGACATCATGGGATCCGGAGTCGATGTTGAGAACTCCCAGGGATACTTCCTCGCAACTGTATACGACTGTGCTGCCACCTCTGATGGGCCTACCCTGCCAGTGGGACAGGACATACCCAGGGATGGTGATGGTGGTGTCTGGGGCATTATCTGTAAGGTATGATTCCATGAGTATAACTATGTAGGCTATTGATTGACTAACCTGTGAGACAGCTCTCCCAATTTTGGTACAACCCCCAGATATTAGTAAAGAGGACTTTGCAGGGTTGAGAGAGCTGAGTTTACCATTGTCATTTCCAGTGCCTGGATTGATGCCTGGTGGTTCTTTCAGTTTCATTCCTTTTAGGCTTTTTAGCCGTTTGACACAACTGAGAGCTGTGCTGGGCCATTTCAGAGGGCATCTAAGAGTCAACCAAATTGCTGTAAAATGCCTTTAAGGGCTATCTGCATGACATCACTCGAAGGGAAATGTGTCATGTGATCCAGTCTTAGTTTCACTTTTGCTTTGAACGGAGCACAGGCACATAGCTCTGATGTCTTCAAGTTTTATACTTACGTATAATTATTCTCATTAATAATGAGATTAAGATTAATCTCATTTTAATAAATGAACCCACAACCTCTTTTGAATGATTGGTGCCTTATGTCTTATACAGTATCTAGTTCCAAGGATAATTATGTCTTATAGTCTCAATCTTGTTTGAAATGTAAAATTCTTAACTGGTAAACACCCTGAATTCATACAACTGTTTTAACTCTGAAAGGACAAGGGTAAAGCATTTTTTTAACCTTATCTTCAGATGGGAACCTACTGTTTTCCAACTACAGCCAAGACATATACACGTGATACCATTGTGTGTCCAGCCGAATACTCTTTGTTTTGTTTCAGTGCAAGCTACACGGGTAGGAACTGAAACATTACTATCTGTGTATCACACAAAGATAGGTAGGGGAGTAGGTTATGAAGAGGACATAAGGAGTCTGCAAAGGGATGTAGATATGTTAAGTGAATGGGCAAAAAATTGGCAGATTGAGTATAATGGGGGAAAATCTTAACTTGTCCACTTTGGCAGGAAGAATAGAAAAGCAGTATATTATTTAAGTGGAGAGAGATTGCAGAATTCTGCGATACAGAGGGAATTGGGTGCCCTGGTACATGAATCACACAAAGTTAGTTTACAGGTATAGCAAGTGATTAGAAAGGCAAATGGAATGTTGTAATTTATTGCAAAGGGAATAGAATATAAAAGTGAGGAAGTTTTGCTACAGTTGCACAGGGCATTGGTGAGACCACATCTAGAGTACTGGGTACAGTTTTGGTCTCCTTGCTTAATAAAGAATATAATTGCATTGGAAGCAGTTCAGAGAATATTCATTTAACTGATTCCTGGGATGAAGGGGCTATTATATGAGGAAAGGTTGGACAGGTTGGGCCTTTGTCCATTGGAGTTTAGAAGAATGAGAGATGACCTTATTGGAACGTATAAGATCCTGAGGGGAATTGACAGGATGGATGTTGAGAGGAGGTTTCCCCTTAGGGGACCGACTAGAACTAGGGGACACAGTTTAAAAATAAGGGGGAGGGTTTTTCCATTCGCGTGCGGGGGCGGGACCAGCACACCGACATGTAAAATGACGTGAGGTGACGTCGGGCCAGCGACCCGACGTCACCGTGCACCATCACCATATTTCATAGGGCGGGCGCGCAGTGATATCCGATGCGTGACCGCCATTAATTAACGGGCCACTTAAGGCCCTTCAGGCGCAAACTGATGGCAGTTTTTCGGCGCCCGTGCGATCTTCAGGTCATCGCACAGGCGGCGAAGCAGCTACCTCAATATGTCTGAGGTACGGTGCCGAAGGAGGCTCCGCCTCTCAAGGGGAACAGTCAACTATACTTGTCAGATGATTGGGACTGAGATCTCCGCGAACTGTATGGATGGACACCCCATGCCAGTGGCTCTAAAGGTCACAGCTGCCCTCAACTTCTATGTCTCTGGCTCCTTCCAGGGGTCAGTGGGTGGTCTTTGCAATGTCTCCCAATCAGCTGGCCACACTTGTGACAAGCAGGTTACAGATGCTCTGTTCAGGCATGCATTGACCTTCATCCACTACTGTTGGGACCAGGCAAGCCAGACACAGCGAGCCAGAGGCTTCACGGCCATTGCTGGCTTCCCCCGCATCCAGGGTGCAATAGACTGCACACATGTGGCCATCAAGGCACCAGCAGGTGAGCCCGGTGCCTTTGTCAACAGGAAGGGATTCCACTCCACGAACGTGCCGATAGTGTGTGATCACAGGATGCTGATTCTACAAGTCTGTGCAAGGTACCCAGGCAGCTCCCATGACACCTAGATCCTCAGACACTCCCTGGTGCAACAGCCCGACTGGATGGATGGCTACTGGGTGACAAGGGCTATCCCCTCAGAAGGTGGCTCATGACGCCTCTCCACCATCCAAGAACAGAAGCTGAGCAGCGGTATAATAGGAGCCACGGCACCACAAGGGCTGTGGTGGAGAGAGCCATCGGTCTTCTCAAAATGCACTTCCGATGCCTGGGCCATTCAAGGGGTGCACTCCAGTACCCCCCAGATCATGTGTCGCTGATAGTGGTTGCACTCATGCTGCACTCTCCACAATCTTGCGCTGGAAAGGGATGGACACTGTGGACAAAGAAGATGTAGAAGCAGTGGCTGCGGCTGAACACGATGAGTCCAGCAGTGAGTCCGAGGATGAGCACGCACAGGGAAATGCTGAGGGGGTAGACGCTGATCCAAGCATATTCCAGGGAGGCAGGGATACCAGGGAGGTTTTAATCCAATGAACCTTCAGCTAGCACACCACATATGGACCTCAAGGACAAGCCTGGACTGCAGGCTCTATACTCGATACCTGAGTGCAAAATCTGCCTGGTTAGGAAAATTAACTAAGGGCCTTGTCAATAAAGCTTAATGTCCCTCATATCATTCATAACATTATTGGTAACCATTCACCTGCAGAAGAATCACTCATAACATTATTGGTAACCATTCACCTGCAGAAGAGGCACCCTCAGCCATGGCGACACATCTAAATTTAATGGAATAACAAACGGAACTTAAGAGAACAAAATGACAAAGGTGGTCAACATCACACCAACTCATAAAGACCTCATTGCGGGCCAACACAAAAGCACCAGTGATAAACCCCTGGTGTGCTTAAGGTGCCTTATGTTCATGCTTTTGGGTGCTACGTCTTGGTGCTGCCCCCTCGCTGGGACTGGCATCTGAGACAGCCTGCTCACTCTGCTGTCCTGTTGGCCTCAATGATCTTGGCGGATGTCCTCTGCAGCCCCACCTGGGAGGGAGCTGCCAGTTCCACAGCTGACATCTCCCCAGTCGTCACAGCCTCATCGGATGCAATGGTCACTGGCAGAGGGGCAGAGGAGCTGCCGCCCTCATCCGGAGCGCCCTGAAAGGAGCCCGCAGAGACAACAGGCAGCTGCTGTGCCAACATGAGGTCGGTTTGGAACTCCCTGCTCACCGTGGATGGATGGGCACTGAGCTGGGAAACTTGGTGCCCAGGCCATCTCCCACACTGGCACTGACCAGCTGAGGTCAATGCCAATGTGAGGGCTTGCTGCTCTGAGCGCATCCTCAGGAAGCCCTGATTGGTCTCCTGGAGGAGCCTTTCCACGAGAGTCGCCACTCTCTCCATAGAGGAAGCATGGCGCTTGGCCATGAGTCTCATTGCATCAGCGATGATCTGCATAGACTTCTCCACCACAGACACCATGCCAAGCACAGTCTCACGTATCTCCACCAGATGCTCCCGCACACCCTGCCACATTTCCTGCGTTTGCAGTGTCACGGACGATATCATCAGGCACCGACTGAGCATGTGCCTGGTCTCCTGCAGTCCTCCGACTGCTGGCGCCATGGACACTCTCTGTCTCTGCCAGCTCCTCCAGCGACTGTGAAGTGCCCTCACCGCTGTGCCCCGGGACACTAGCCAATGATCTAATTCCCACCGAGGTGCTAGTATCTGCGCTGGTGCCTGCCTGGCAGAGATGGTGTGACGCTGGCGAGTCCGAGACTTCAGGACCCTCAGGTGTGAGAGGGGGCCCCTGCTGCTCCTCCTCCCGGCCCTGTTCCACTGATGCTGAAAGTAAGAACATTTGATTATTTAACGTGAAGACAATTTCAATGTGCATCCCTGTCCCCCCAGTCATTATGCGCTCATCCTTCCATAAGCAGTGGTCAAGCCATGTTGCAAACTTCAATTACTGAACATTCAGCACTGCCATGGCTGTTGGGAGAACAATGGTGGCCTCAGTGCTGGGCAAACATACCTGCCCATGGGACCCCAGCCTCACCGACACTGGTGGACCTGGGCGCATGGCGCCTCTCCAGATCTAGGGCCTCTTGCTCGAACTGGGTAAGCATTGCCACCTGGGCTGGCCCTCCGCCAGTCCTTACCCGCTTGGCGGCATTATGTGCATTCTTATCCTGAAAAGGAGAGAAGAGCATTGATTAGTGCTACTTGTACCTGGATTCTCTTTGCGTCCAGCCAACCCCAACCATTGTGGGACACTACAGGGCTCCAGTGCCTCCTCACCCCACTGCTGCCAAATGCTCACACAAAGATGCCAGGCCTGTCCCCACCTCCTCCCACCCCTTGACCAAATGCTGCCTACATCACATTTGGCACCACACAATCTAGCCTTCCATAGCAAGGAGGCGCAAGTATGTGGAGCGCAGAGGGCAGCAGGTTGATCGGTGCCATGCCACCTTGAAACTCCCCTCCTAGCATGTCATCACCCTGACTTTGACATGTCCTGGAGTTCCAGCACTGCACCTAGGTGCAGCTCCTCCAGGTTGCCCCCAAAACGGTAATGTGGGTCTCAGTGTACCACATGTTGCGGGTGCAGAACCCATCTCATCACCACCCTCTCAGGGTGACCTCAGCATGGGCAATATCTGCTGGGCCACCCAGCGAAGGACACATGCCGTCAATGATTCAATGCAGCCACTACACTCAGAGTTGGAGGTGGGGGGATGCCACGGGGGAAAGCCTATCTGCTGGGTTAAGTGACCAATGCCAACATGGTACCCACCCTTCGTGAGTGCAAGAGGTCATTGAAGCGCTTGTGGCACTGGACCCACGTGCGTCGCACCACATCGTGGGAGCTCATTATCTCTGCCACCTCATCCAAGGCACGTTTGGTCATGTGGGGGGCCTCCTCCTCCTGTCCTGGGGTACCAGGACCTCCTGCCGTGCTGCCACCTCCTCGAGGAGGGCAGCAAGGCAATTGTCCGAAAAACGAGGGGCACTGTGCCCCCCTGCCCTACCTTCCTGCCTGGCCTGCTCACCAGCAGTGCTCTGGGGAGCCCTGTCAGTAGCCATGTTTGTCAGCCTTTGAAAGGCAGCAGCAGCTTTTTTAAACAGGCTGCCTGGTCACCATTGGACCCGGCGGTCATTGCAGTCCCGCTGCCGCCCGCTGTTCTCGGGAGCCGTGATTTACGCTGGGCGGGCCTTAATTGGCCCGCCCGCGTAAAATGGCGGCGCGGACCTGATCGGGGGCGGCGGTCGGGTCTGTGCCCGCCTGCGCCCACTCCGCCCACCTGCCAGCCAGAAAATTCTGCCCAAGGAGTCTCACATTTAAGATAGAGGTGAGGAGAAATATTTTGTCTCAGAGGGTTTTCAGTCTGTGTAATTCTCTTCCCCAGAGCAGTGGAAGCAGAGCCAATGAGTTAGATAGATTCTTGATAAATGAAGGAGTCAAAAATTATATAGAGGGGTACAAAGGAAAGTAGAGTTGAGGCCACAGTCAGATCAGCCATGATCTTATCAAATGGCGGAGCAGGCTTGAGGGACTGAATGGCCTACTCCTGCTCCTAATTCTTGTGTTCAGAAATAATGTATGATTGCAATCCTAGCAGAGTGTTTAAAATTGTAATTAAGATGTAATGTTGCAACAATATCGGAGGAATCTTAACAATCTGGCTTTATCTGTTATATATAATACAATGGCCAATATGTTCCAGGTTACCACATGGTCATCCACCCATGTCAAGAGCTTCAAGATTAAAAGCAATGTTGCTGATGTCTTGATATGTACTTGTAAAACAAAGATAAAAGCAAAAAGCAAAAAACTGTGGATGCTGGAAATCCAAAACAAAAATAAAAATACCTGGAGCAGTCTTTGTCCTTTTGTCTATGACATCTTTTGGCCATCTCCACCTATCACTGGCCCTCTATCCAGCTCTACCTGTCCCACCCCCCGCCTTAAACCAGCTTATATTTCACCTCTTTTCTATTTTTACTTAGTTCTGTTGAAGAGTCATACGAACTCGAAACATTAACTGTGTTCCTCTCCACAGATGCTGCCAGACCTGCTGAGTTTTTCCAGGTATTTTTATTTTTATTTTTACTTGTAAAACAAGATGAGCAGAAGCATGACGAGAGTTTCTATTATTTTCATGATTTCCTATAACTGATTGGTTGTTGATCACATATGCTCCTGCTCCCACTCTGAGAGAGCTATCTGCTGTACTGAGAATAAGCAAACATTTTTTCAATATGGACTTGGCACAATGTTTAAGTATTTTTAAAAATTAAGCGTTATCTTCATACAGGGCAGAACCACACAAACATGTATTGTTTTGTCTACAGAAGGCTAGATAGCTAATTTTTCATAAATAAATCAATTTACATGTAAAGCAGGAAGAATTATAGAATTAAATCATCAGCCATCTGTGAATGCTGAAGCTCATGACCCATCAATCATCCTGTCAGGTCTCTTAAGACAGTGTGCTTGAGCAGATACAGCACACACCCCTGGGACTAGCACACTTCCAAAGGAAAGGAAGAAGAGAAGGGCAAGCACATATTGATTTGTTGCAATGCATTTTTCTTTCAAGTTGTACATATCCAAGGTTGAGTTTTTATATCCGAACCAGCACTACCCTATTCTAATTGTAAGAACCCTTGAAGACGTGGAGCTACATACAAGTCCAGGACATATTTACCATAATTTAAGATTGACTCACTTAAATTAGCATATAGAGATCACTTGCTGGTTAACCGGTATCTTCCAAGAGCATCTGCATTTTTTAGCTAAGGCACAAAAAAAGGAATGTGATGCATTGAACATATCAAATGGCCTCTAATGAAATATGATTTCCTTATCGGTGAGGCTGACTGTCACTTACTGACATAACGACACTGGAAAGTTATAATCAGCTACATACACAGTCTAAGGATATGGGGTAGACCATTTAGGACTGAGATGAGGAGAAATTTCTTCACCCAGAGAGTGGTGAGCCTGTGAAATTCATTACCACGAAGGTAGTTGAGACCAAAACATTGTATATTTTCAAGAAGGAGTTCCATATAGCTCTTGGGGTGAAAGGGATCAATGGGTATGGGGACAAAGCGGGAGCAGGCTATTGAGTTGGATGATCAGCCATGATCATAATGAATGGCAGAGCAGGCTCGAAGGGCTGAATGGCCTACTCCTGCTCCTAGTTTCTATGTTTCTATAAGTAGGAATAAAAAAATCAGATTCCTTAGAAAAGCATGTGTTGTTCGTCACAATCGTATTTGATAGTTTTTGATCAACTACTGTAAAGCTTTTTTTAAAAAGCTGCAGACTTCAGAAACTTTCCATGACATCACTCATCCTTTCTGGCATTGGAACTTTGGAAATATGGAAAGTGTCTTAATAGTTGGAAGTTGACTTGAGTTTGATAAATGTAATGCTGTCTGAAAGTTGGATACCAAAATTTGAAACTGTAGCTTTGCCAAATAGGACTCACCTTTGTAGTACTTTTCAGACCATTTTGTGAATGTGTGAAACTTTGAATGTATAATACCCCTTAGTTTAAAAAATTACTCATTGTAATGGTTACATATATGTTGATATGCAAAACAGTGCACAGTCCTTGAAAATCTGTAATTCATACTTTCCAGCAAAAAGTCTCCATAAAAGCTGTTACTCTCAGATTTGATTTATGGAACAAGGGGCATATAAAAGTCAGAACTTTCTTTGGGTTGAAAACAATTTTCTTATGGTTATTGATGAAGCCAAGTTCCTGAAGTGAGTACGTGCTGGACAGCTGTCTATCTAGTTTCTTAACCGGCCAGTACTCTGAGGATAGATAAGCATACAAAAGTCACATTCCGAAATGTGTAACAACGGATACATATTTGATAAAGATCCTAGGGATGAAAGATCAAAAGAGAGTATTTATGTGACAATATCTATACATTTGGAGGAGACCTTTAACACAGAGGGAGCCAAAAGGAAGTACCATCTTCTGATTGCTGCAATCCACATGTCTAGAATTGCAATCTGTGCTGTGCCCTTAGTTCCTTATTCAAAAGATCTGCTTTGATAACAGCAAGGACATTGATGTCTGCACTGGTACAACAGGAATGAGAGAAAGAAATTACTGTGAGAGAGCACTTTTTTCAAAAATGAGGAAAACCATCCTTACAGTAGGTATTCTAACACTCTCCTCCTTCAGATACCATGCCCTAAGAGGGTGTTGGTGACCATGGACTTCCATTGGATTATGCTTGGCAAAGTACTGCAGTGGTTTGCCATTGCTCTCTGCAATATGGCTGACTAGGAGACTCTCCGCCCCCTTAACGTCTGCTATCGGGCACATTGGAAGGATGATAATCAATCTGTTTGGCTACGTTGTGAACACACCTTCCATGGCCATCAAGTCTTGAAGTGGGACTTGAACCCAGAGCTTCTGGCCCAGAGGTAGGGTCAGAATCACTCACCACAAGACTTCCCCTCTTCTAACACACTACTATATTAATTCAAACTGCATATACACATATAACGATAGCAAAGTAGTTCATGAATCTGGCCTGAAGAATTCCATTGCCAGAGTACAGCAGTAATAAAGGATGGAATTTTCACCCCCAAAAACAGGCCGGTTGGGGTCAGGTGAGATGTCAAAATTTTAGAAATCTCAAACCCAACCCCAACCCATGCCCAACCTTTCCACTTCTGTGTTTAGCAGAGATGGACAGGTAGCCAACCCACTCCTGGGTGGGCTGGCAATTTAAATCTCTTAATAAGACTGTCAGCCTCTGATGTAACATGCTTTGCAGGTTTAACCTTGGCAAACCAGGTTTCCCAGACTTTGGTAAGAAGGTAAAGTACCTTTACAGAACAACAATTCTAGCAGAGCAGGAATGCTTTCCTCCACCCCTTACCCCCTTCCCTGGGATCGATCACCCTCCCATCAAAAAGCCGCAACCCATACAAAATCACCCTACCCCCCCCTCCCCTGGGGATCGGGGATTGGAACCTCTCACCCCACCCCGCAGGATTCACCCTTGAGATTGGACTAGTTCCAGAGTACTTCCATCTGACTGCAAGTCAGGCCTGTCAAATCAGGCTGACTTTCAGGCAGGGATCCGGTCAAAGTAAAAAGTCACATGTTGTTGAGTTGAAATCCAGCAAGCAGGGAAACCTGAACTTCTGGGTTTCCTTTTCAAATCTATGCCTTCCATCTACATAATACACCCCTGCAAATATCAGGGCCAAAGTGTCTGTCATCTTGACCTGTCAAATCTAGTCAATTGCTGAATAAAAGCATGTGTACAGTTTTAGTAGGTTGTCTTGATGCTCTACAGCAACTCTCATCTGCATGTTTGACTCAGAACTGCCTATTGTATTGTAGAATGGGTTCTAAATTCTTCTGGTAGTTTATACATTGAGAGGGAAGAACACGAGGAAATGCACTCAAGATACAAATTGCTGGCCTGTGCTATCTAGTCACCAAAACTAAAGATACAGTTCATTTTCCCTTCACTGTAACTGGGGAGGTCTTTTTAGAAATTATAAAATTAGTCACTGTCAAATTAACTAGTGCCAGAAGACCATGCTCATTGGGTTAAGTAGACCTAAGCTTCTCTGGTGTTGAAGCCATTTTTGAGTCAACATTTCCATGATGTGGTCTTGCAAGGACTGGTGTCATAACATAATAGCCAACCTGCCGTGAGCAGGGAGGCTGTCAGTAAGATGCTGGAAATCAGAATTCCTCATCTGGAAGGCAGTCTGATGAACAAGTCTGATGGATAAGTTTGGCTTCGAGTCAGAAGGGCAACAGATAGGTGGAGGCCAAAGGACAAGGTAGATCAATGCCATATGGTGTTGGGCAACAATCATGGTTGGGAGGGGTTTCTATCCTAGATTAGGCTGATCATGGAGAATTGGTCCAAGAGGGTTTGAACAAAGGGTGGAAGTTGATTGGGACGGGGGATTCTTGGCATGGGAAGGGAGGCCGGAAGCCTGAGGAGGTGATTGGAGATCTGGGGTTGGTGTCGGCGGAGAAGGAAGATCATAGTTTTGTGGGGGAGGCCAGGGTGGTGTAGGGTGCCTGATTGTGGAGGTTGCCCTGGCATGCGTGCTGGATCCAACACATAAGTGTAAAGGCACTCACCTCCTAGATCCAGCTGACATTGCCTGGATGTAATTGCCAGGTTTCCTGAGGCTTGAGAAACCCATAACTAAATTTGAAAAGTAGAATAACAATGAAGCTTACAGGCTCATTACAATAGCAAAGTGCCAATCCACCTCTTTGGCACAGGTTGGTCACTCACCCACCATCTGCCTCTGTTAAAGCCGGAGGTGGGCGGGGATTCTGATTTTTAAGATGTTAACCTGCCCCCACCAAAACACACTAATTTTTTGTGGTTAAAATTCTCCCATCAGTGAGAGAAGGCTCCTCAACTAAAATCTTGTTTCTTCTGTGAGACAAGTGCTGGTATCAATCCCTAAAATCATCTCCAACCACATCAATGCCAAGTTATCTTGGAATAACTTTGTAGTTAAACTTGAAATGATTTGATAACACCAAAACGTGTGCTGTTGAAGTTAACTGGATTGCCCTCATGATGACTAGAAATTCAGGTGTCTTCATCTGGTGTTTTCTGGAACTGAACTAGTTTCTGAAGTCAAAAGCAGAAATAAACCAATGATTTGGGGTTCCTGGAGAATTTTGATGTCATGTTCCCCCCAGTCACACAATATGATGTGGAATTTAGACTAGCTGGCACAGAAACAGTTTGTACATTTCTAAAAATATATCTTGATAACATTCAATTCCCTCTTTGACCTGGGAATGAAGGAGCACACTTGCGCAGAAAGAGAACATGAATTGTCTTTGTGGCTGGCTGACCGAGTGCCAACACCTGTGTAGCCAGATAATTCTTCCAGCAAACAAATCATTTGTTGCCTTGTGCAGGTTCCACAATTTGAAAAGTCATGCAACGATGGAATGTGGACAAGACTCATTTTGTGAAAATCTATCACTGAAAAGGATTCATGAAATTCAATGTAGCATCTGAAAACAGGAATCAGCATTGACTCAAGACTGACCTGGACTCAATCAAGATTAAGCTGACTACAGGAGCAACTAAATTAATGCTATCTGTCAACCTAAGATGATAGTAATAACTCAGCACAAGAACACTTTCACAGATTGATGTAATTACAAGACAAACACTAAATTGAAATATACTGAAGCAAAGATTATGAACTTTAAAACCATAATCAACAAACAGATTAATGTTGATTTTATCTTTTCAATGTAGAAGACAATAAGGAGATCTACTGATAGGGAAAACAACAACTAATGGTATGGCCTAGAATAATGTTCTATGCAAAGTACAGTGGGTGGGGGAGGAGAGAAAATCACTTAACCTGCGGGTGGTGTGAAATTCCTCAAAGGATATGTTTCCTGATTATTTTCCGCACAATCTTCACTGGATAATGCAAGTCCTTACTGAATGTAAAGACTGAACAAATGAGGATTAATGTAGGATCATGTCAAGCAGAAGAATAATGCAGGTATTTTATTTTGCAATATACCATCATATTAAATGTGCTCAATAATATAATGCCTGCTTTTACCAACCTTCTCAATACACACTCCCATCCCCTCCAACTTATACTACACACCGTGAGAATGAATGTATAATCACTTATGAGAATAATTCCTTGTATTAGTTTTATTTTTGGAATATATAGCAGACTCACTGCAAAGCCAAAATGGGGATAATCCAACATTAAAGGAGGTAGAAGTATCACAAGTATTCTTCTCCCCATTTAATTGAAAGGTTCTTTATGAGTCACAGGTTATCCTAATAAAGGGTAGGGACAAATGGGGGAGAGATGCCCATTACAACATCATCTCCTTCCAGAAAATCCATAGCAGGATTCGTTTAGCTGCCCCAGAAGGAACAGTTTGGTCCAGTATTCTTATTTCCCAGTTTTTACTGGTGTTCCATTTTAAGGTATACAAGACCAATTCGGAACAATATTCCTATTTCCCAGTTTTTACTGGTGTTCCATTTTAAGGTATACAAGACCAATTCGGACCAGTATTCTTATTTCCCAGTTTTTACTGCTTTTTCCTTCTAGGTCAGGGTGTACTGCAACTCTACTGTGAGAGTTCCCTAGGGTTAATGGAGGCAATTGACACGGTAAATCTGCCTGTTTCCATGACCCTGTTTCCGCACTATCAAGTCCAACAGACTAGTCAGCCAACCAACTCTCTTGCTTGTGGGAGGAAGAGGAGAATTCCTAGTGGTGCTGGCAGCAATAGAGATCATGTAAAACATCCCAAAGTTTACAGCAAATGAAGTACTTTTGACATATAGTCACCAGTGGAATGTAGGAACATGGCAGCCTATTTGTGCACATCAAGGTCCCACAAACAGCAATGAGACAAATGAATTGATAATTTGTATTACTCATGTTGGCTGAGCAATAAATATTTGCCAAGACACCAAGAGAAAGTAGGCGTGCTGCGTTCGTGTATTTTCTCCCCCTTCCTTGAGATTTTCTATGATTGGTCTACGTTTTGCACCACTCGTATCAAGGAGAAAGGTGAGGGGAGACGGTGGTGTAGTGATAATGTCACTAAACTAGTAATGCAGAGCCCCAGGCTACTGCTATAGGGACATGGGTTCAAATCCCACCATAGCAGCTGGTTGCATTTGAATTCAATTAATAAAATCTGGAATATAAAAGCTAGCCTCAGTAATAGTGGCCATGAAACTATCACTGATTGCTATTAAAAACCCATCTGGTTCACTAATGCCCTTTTAGGGAAGGAAATCTACCATTCTTACCTGGTCTGGCCTACATGTGACAGCAGATCCACAGCAACGTGGTTGACTCTTAACTGCCCTCTGAAATGGCCTATCATGCCACTCAATTCAAGGATAATTAGGGATGGGCAACAAATGCTGGCCTTGCCAGCGGCACCTACATCTCATGAAAGATTAAATTTTAAAAAAATTTCCTGCTGCTCAAAAGCCACGAGATCTTATACATTCAACTGAAAAGGCTGACAGTGACTCATTCAACTGATGACAGCTCCTTTGCTGCTGCACTGAAGCATCAGCCTAATATCTGTACACAAACCTCTGGTGGGGGATTTAAACTCACAACCTTCTGATCCAGAGGTATGAATGCTACTAATTGAGTCACAGATGACACCTATAAGCTACCCTCTCCATTTCCCCTCATTTTCTGCTGAGAATAATGCCGGTCAAATAACTCATTTCAGACAGCATTTAAAGTTCTACCAAGCCTCTAGAAAATAAACAGGATATTTGAGATTCCTGTATTTGTGTAATTTCCTTCATTTTCAGTTGAATCTTCTCTACATTTTAAAATTAAGGCTGTTTTATAACAAAACCTCTTAAAGGGCATGTCAACTAGGGTAGCCACTACTCCAGGATTCTCCACAAGTCCCTAGGAATTAAAGCGTAGTCTTCAGACTAGTTCTATGAGCAACCCAAGAGAATAAAATACATAGAGAGCATTAAAAAATAAACTTTTTTACTCACTTTCTTTAAACATTTTATTAGTTATAAGAATTTTGAAGATGAGAAAAAAGACCCACGGAAGACATTAGGCTTTCCCTTTGCATATTCAGCGTTCTTAATGCCTATTTCTTGTTTGTTCTTACCCAAAATAGCATGGAAATCAGGGGTGGGGGGTCTATAGCATGCAGCCAAACTGCTACCGTACATTTTTCAGTCCTCACTTAAAATTATCTATATAGATGATGCAATGCATTAAAAACATTATGGAATAAAACCTACTCAAAAGTGTGGGAGATAGAGCTCATGCTATCAGTAAAAAAAAACATGAACTCAGTTGGAAGCCAAAATGAAAACTGCAAACAAAACTAGCTAATCTCAGCATATCCATTACTGCAGATAATATTACTTTATGTTTCTTTCATCATACAATCTACAAGCAACCAATTACTATGAATAGAATTATGGAGGAAGAACATTATTACCACTAAAAAAGAGTCCCTCACCGAATTTAATGCCCTCTGCCATAGTAAGCTTGGTGATAGGGTGGAGACATTTAATCAGACAGGAGGGCAGTGTGTAGGAACCCTGCCACATCCCACCTTCACCTTGATGAAGTCCATGGCAGGAAGGCCCATGGACAGCCTTTCTATCCTACTGCCAATTGAGACCCCTAAGTGGAAAATTAATGCCACATAAGGGCTTCATCCCACTCCCGCTGGTATAACCCAATGGCAGATTCACCATGCATGGAGCATGACAAGCAAACCATTCTGGGTTGCGTGCAGGCTCCCAGGTTCAAAGGCACTCAGTACCTGATTGAGGCACCTGGGATCAGGAAGGGGCCGGGTCTGCTGAGAGCCACCCCCTACCCTTGCTGCCGGCTCTCTCTCCACTCGCCCGCGACCCCCATCCCACTACCACTCGCCTGGGATCCAATGACAAGACTAGTCCACAGATGGATGTCATACTGGCACTGCCATTCAATAGAACTGCTGGTCTCTGATTGGCTGACAGCTCTCAGTGAGCAGGATTTCCATCCCCAGGGACCTTGATCCCAGGGAAGGACTGCTGCTGTCCAGAGTAGCTAAGTGGCACTTAATTTGGTGGGCCTTTCCTGAAAGAGGCGAGACGGGACTCTCGCCAGCTCTCTACCCGGCGGGCGAGACCCCATCACCTCCATTAAATCCAGCCGCCTATCTTCTACCATAAGCCCACATAATTTACTTTAAATCATTTGACTGTCTGTTCAAATGGTCTGGTGACTGAAGCTCACAATGTTTGGCACTTCCTTACAAAACAGAGCATGCATAAAATTATATTACCTAACAATATTAAGAATTCACTATGAATGACCTTTTGGACAGAGGGAAATGAAGCTGTGCCTAAACAGAGAGTTTCATTTCCAAATCATGAAGATGAAAATGCACAAGTCATTCCTGAAATCTCAAAGCTCTTATATTGATTTGCAATAGGTGACAGGTGCTTTGGTGCAAAATAATGAAGAATGCAATCACCCCTGTTCTACTGACTGCAAATAAACTTAAATAGATATAACAAAAATACACAGTGGAATTAAACACTCAACATTGCGGCAGCATATATGTTTTCAATCACATATTTCGCTATCTATAAAATACAGACAAGATACTGGAGGTGACAAGCAATTAACATAAAACACCCACAGTGGTGTGTTTAGCAGTGTCATGAAGCTGGACCATGTCTTGATCTTCTTGAATTAACTGCATCATTCTTCCCTACTTTAGTATGATATTCATATGCAGCTGCACAATAAAATTAAATAGAAGTGAATGCGCATTAAAGGATAAATCATGCACTGTATAGAACAAAGGAAGGCATATTTTGTTTCCAGAAACTATGCAAATGAGCAGTAGAAGCTGAGCATTTATATCATTGATTATGGTTAACTTTTAACCTAGGTGGAAAAGATATCGGTATAATCTATACCCAGAACTAGAAGCATGCGTAGAATTTGATAATTTTACCACTAAATGGCTAATTGTCAAAGGCAGGCTGAAAGAAAGACTTGCTTTCTCTATCCATATACTATTTTTTTTGAATTATTAAGCCTGAGTATCAGCTTCATTTTTAAGATAAACAGTAGGTTGGCTAACAACATCCAATGTGTTGATGCCATGGTGATAATTGCTGATAATCGTTAAGTTAACCAGTTTGGCAACTCATTTTTAAAAAAGAAGTTTGTTTTACAATAAATCAATCATTTTGTGTTTATTGAAAGAAGCCGGATTAAGGTCTTTTTTATGCTGGGTATAGCAGTATCGAAGGTAAACAATTGGCCAGTTGATGAGGGAATTAAGCATTTAAACTATTGTTGCGACCTGTGGAGAAGTGGGGTTGGAATTAACTGCGCACTCCTCCCGTCATGGTCCATAACAATAGTAGGTGGGTGGTTATTAAGCAGGAGGGGAAAAAGGGGCAGAAAGAGTATGAATCCTCCAGGAGTGTGGTACTCACAAACCAGTTTACAGTGCTGATTTTTTAAATATATTCATTCATGGGATGTGAAAGTTGCTGGCAAAGCCAGCATTTGTTGACCATTCCTAATTCTCCTTGAGAAGGTGATGGTGAGCACTTTCTAGAACTGCTGCAGTCCATATGGTTTTGGATAAACCCACAGTGATGTTAGGATGGGAGCTCCAGGTTTTTGACCCAGCAACAGGGAAGGAATGGCGATATAATTCCAAGTCAGGATGGTGTGTGACTTGGAGTGGAACTTCCAGGTGGTGGTATTCCCATGCGTCTGTTGCGCTTGTCCTTCCCGGTGATAGAGGTTGTGGATTTGGAAGGTGCTGTCAAAGGAGCCTTGGTGCATTGCTGAAGTGCATCTTGAAGATGGTACACACAGCTGTTGCTGCACAGTGACAGCGGAGGGGTTGAATGTTTAAAGTGGTGGCTTGGGTACCGATCAAGTGGGCCACTTTGTCCTGATCGGTGTCAAGCTTCTTAACTGTTGAAGCTGCACTCATTTAGGTAAGTGGAGAGTATTTCATCATATTCTTGATTTTGCCTTGTAGATGGTGGAGTTTTGGGGAGTCAGAAGGTGGGTTACTTGCAGGACAATTCCCTGCCTCTGTCTTGCTTTTGTAGACAGTGTTTATATGGCTGGTCCATTTAAATTTCTGGTCAATGGTAGCCCCCCCCAGGATGTTGATGGGTAGGTAGTCAGCAATGGTAATGCCTTTGAACGTCAAGGGGAAATGATTATATTCTCTATTATTGGAGATGATCATTGTGTGGCACTTATGTGGCATGAATGTTACTTGCACTTATTAGCCCAAAGCCTGAAATTGTCCAGGTCTTGCTGCATGTGGGCATGAATTGTTTCAGTATCTGAAGATTTTTGGATGGTATTGATCATTCTGGCTGAGCCCGAAGCCACCTCGAAAGAGTATAGTCCAAAGCAAATATTGCAATTTGGAAACTGCAGAAAGAGGCACAAAGTCACACACTCCAAGTCACACAACAAAGTTTAGAAATGCAATGGTCATAGCGGTTTCAATAGTCAGGGGAAACAAAATGCATTTCTGCAATCACTCTGTCTTACATGGCATTTTGTCTCCATGGTGCCAGGATGAAGAATATCATGGAACAGATGCAGAGCCAGCAGGGAGAGGAAAAATAGTGAGGTTATGTGTCAGAGTCTCAGGAACTAGGGGGTGGCAGTATTAATTAGATACTGTTACAGCTCTGTAAAGGGATAATGCAATTGAAGGTTCAAAGACAAAATCTGTTTGGTTAGAATTAAGCAACAATAGAAGAGGAATTACACTGTTGGATGCATACTATTGGGCACCAAATTGTGGGAAGGAGACAGAGGAGCAAATTTCCAGGCAAATTTCATAAATATGCAAGAACTATGGAGTAATAATAATGGGGACTTCAGTTACCAGAATACAAACTAAGATAACAGTGTTAAGGGCAAAGAGGGTAGAAATTATTGAAATAAATGCAAGAGAACTTTCTTGATTGGTATGTGTCCAGTCAATGAGGAAGGAAATAGTGCTGGATATGATTCACAGAATCACAGAATGGTTACAGCACAGAAAGAGGCTGTTTGGCTCATCCTCTCTCCAAAAAAGCAATTCACCTAATGCCACTCCCTCGCCTTCTCCCCGTATCCCTGCACATTCTCCCTTTTTAGATAATAATCCAATTCCCTCTTGAATGCCAGGATTGAACCTGCCTCTACCACATTCTCAGGCAGTGCATTTTGAGGAATGAAATGGACAAAGTGGAGCATGTTTCAGGAGCGATTGGGAAACAGTGATCAAAATAACATTAGTTTAGCGTACTTATGGAAAAGGATAAGGAAAAGTCAAATGGGAAATTACTCAACTGGAAGAGGGCTAATTTCAATGTATTCAAAGGGAATCTGGCCCAAGTGGATTGGAATCAAAGATTAGCAGGTAAAACAGTAAATGAGTGATGGGAAGCTTTGAAAGAAAAGACAATTTGGGTACAGACCAAACATATAACCATGAAGGGAAAAGGAAACTTGTCCAAAAGTCAGGATCCCTGGATAATTAAAGAAATAAGACAGTATTTTTTTCTAGTTAGTCCCTGCCGAAATGATGGGACTATTAGCAGGTAAGGAACCCATTGAAATTCGGGCTTTGATTTAACTGAGCCACAGTATTAGCACCCCACTTGTGGGTTCTCTGACCAATCAGGGAAGATGGGCAGGATGGCATGCTAGATCTATCAAGGGAAGGATTTCAAATTAAAGGAACACCAATACTGTATGCGTTACAATGGTTTGCATTTGATTTTTGAAACTCCAGCAACCACAGAAATGTAGAGGGAACCTGAGAAGGCTGCTCTGTGGCTCTCTCACTCTTATATTTGAGAGACTATCATGAGATAATCTTTCCCTAGGATGAGAGGAAAAGGACACCATCTCTAAACAAGGAGGCATGGATGGAAGTGGCCGAGGAAGTCAGCAACAGAAGTGCCTGCAACCTTCAGGCAGTACACCATAAGGATCCAACACCTCAGAAGAGCAGGGAAGGTGAGTAGCATGACAATTTCGGGTGTCAAGTCCACACTCTGACTTTCCCTGCATTCTCCTACACAGCATTTCTCAGAACAACAGACCTTGCAGCTCCACTTATTCTTTTCTCTTCAGGCTCCTCAAGTTCCATCTGAACAGCCAACACTCACCCTCATCCCATTGTCCTCTCACACCAGTGCTTTAGTCACCCTTCAAAAATGTTGAGGGATAGAATTAGAGAATGGTTATAGCATAGGAGGAGGCTATTTCGTCTGTTGAGTCTATACTGGGTCTTTGGAAGAGCAAATTAGCTAGTCACACTCACCGATCCTTTCCTCTTAACCCTGCAATTTTTTTCCTTTCAAGTGTGTAACCACTTTCTTTTGAAAGCCACAATTGAATCTGCCTCCACTACTTTTTCAGGCAATGCGTTCCAGATCATAACCACTTGCTGCACTTTTGGTTCATTTGCTGATCGTTTTAAATGTATGTCCTCTGGTTCTCGACACTTCTGCCAATGGGAGCAGTTTCTCTCGATTTACTCTGCAACAACCCTCATGCTTTTGAACGCATCTAACAAATCTCCTTTCAACCTACTCTTACATTGAAAATAGGAGCAGGAGTAGGTCATTCAGCCCCTTGAGCCTGCTCCACCATTCAATATGATCATGGCTGATCCTCTATCTCAATGCCATATTCCCGCTCTCTCCACATATCCCTTGGTGCCTTTAGTGTCCAGAAATCTATTTCCTTCTTAAATATATTCAGTGACTTGGCCTCCACGGCCTTCTGTGATAGAGAATTCCACAGGTTCACCACCCTCTGAGTGAAGAAATTTCTCTTCATCTCAGTCCTAAATGGCCTACCCCCTATCCTGACAGTGTGGCCCATTGTTCTAGAACACTAACCAGGGGAAACATCATCCCAGCATCCAATCTGTCCAGCCCTGTCAGAATTGTATACATTTCAATGAGATTCCCTCTCATTGTTCTAAACTCCAGTGAATACAGGCCTGGTCGAACAAATCTCTCCTCATACAGCAATCCTACCATCCCAGGAATCAGTCTGGTGAGCCTTCGCTGCATTATCTCTATGGCAAGTATATCCTTTCTTAGGTAAGGAGACCAAAACTGCACACAATACTCCAGGGGTGGTCTCACCACACAGCTGCAGTAAGACACCCTTGCTCCTGTACTCAAATCTTCTTTCAATGAAGGCTAACATGCCATTTGCCTTCCTAACTACTTGTTGCACCTACTTTCAGCGATTGGTGTCCAAGGACACCCAGGTCCCCTTGTGCATTAACATTTCGCAATCTATCACCATTTAAATAATATTTTGCTATTCTGTTTTACCTATCGAAGTGGATAACTTCACACTTACCCATGTGATACTGCATCTGCCATGTATTTGCCCACTTACTCAACTTGTCTACATTGCCTTGAAGCCTTTTTACATCCTCCTCACCACTCGCATTCCCACCTAGTTTTGTGTTGTCAGCAAACTTGGAAATATTACACTTGGTTCCCTCATCCAAATCATTGATATATATTATGAGTAGCTGGGGCCCAAGCATTGATCCCTGGGGTACCCCACTAGTCACTACCTGTCACTCTGAAAAAGACCCATTTATTCTTACTCTCTGCTTTCTGTCTGCTAACCAATTCTCAATCCAAGCCAATATATTACCCACAATCCCATGTGCTTTAATTTTGCACACTAACCTCTTATGTGGGACGTTATCAAAATCTTTCTGAAAATCCAAATACACCACATCCACTTGTTCTCCCTTATCTATTCTGCTAGTTACGTCCTCAAAAAACTCCAGCTGTCAAACATGATTTTTCTTTCATAAATCCATGTTGACTTTGTCTAATCCCATTGATATTTTCTAAGCATCCTATTATCATATCCTTTATAATATACTCTAGCATATTCCCTATTACTGATGTTAGGCTAACCAGTGTGTAATTCGCTGTTTTCCCCCTCCCTCCTTTTTTAAATGGTGGGGTTACATTTGCCACCCTCTAAGCTGCCGGGACTGTTTCAGAATCTACAGAATATTGGAAGATGACAACCAATGCACCCATTATTTCCATGGCCACCTCCTTTAATACCCTGGGATGTAGATCGTCAGGCCTTGGGGATTTATTGGCTTTCAGTCCCATTAATTTCTCCAGCACTATTTTTGTACTAATACTAACTTCTTTCAATTCCTCCTTCTCACTAAATCCTTGGTTCCCTAATATTTCTGGAAAGTTACTTGTGTCTTTTTCCGTGAAGACAGACTAAAGTAGTTGTTTAATTGTTCTCCCATTTCCTTGTTCTCCATTATAAATTCTCCCATTGTGGCACATAAGGGACCTACATTTGTCTTCACTAATCTTTTTATTTGTACATACTTACAGAAGCTTTTACAGCCCGCTTTTATGTTCCTTGCAAGTTTACTCTCATATTCTAGTTTTCCCCTCTTGATCAATCTCTTTGTCATCCTTTGCTTAATTCTAAACTGCTCCCAATTCTCGGGTTGCTACTTTTTCTAGCAACTTTATATGAGTCCTCTTTGGATCTAATACTATTCTTAATTTCTTTTGTTAGCCACGGTTGAGCCGCTTTTCCTGTTGTGTTTTTGCACCAGAAAGTAATGTATAAGTGTTGCAATGCCTGCATTAGTTCCTTAAATATTAGCCATTGCCTATCCACTGTCATGCCTTTTAATGAAGTTCCCTCTCGTAGCCAACTCACACCTCATACCTTTGTAGTTTCCTTTGTTTTGATTTAGGACCCTAGTTTCGGATTGGACTACTTCACTTTCCATCCTAATGAAGAATTATATAATGTTATAGTCACTCTTCCCTAAAGGATCCTGCACAACAACATTATTAATTAACCCTTTCTCCTTGCACAATACCAAATCTAGGATAGCCTATTTCCTAGTTGGTTCCTCAATGTACATCTTGTACAAACTCCAGGAATTAATCCACCACAGTATTATTGCTAATTTGTTTTGCCCAGTCTATATGTAGATTAAAGTTACCCATGGTTACTGTAGTACCCTTGTTACATGCATCTCTAATTTTCTGTTTAATGCCATTGCCCACCTCACCACTACTGTTTGGGGGCTTATAGACAACTCCCATCAATGTTTTCCATCTCTTGTTGCTTCTCAGCTCCACCCAGACTGATTCCACATCTTGATTTTCAGAGCCATTATCCTTTCTCACTATTGCACTGGCGTCATCCTTTACCAACAATGCCACCCACCTCCCTTTCTTTTTTGCCTGCCCTTCCTAAATATCAAATACCCTTGGATATTCAGTTCCCAGCCTTGGTCACCCTGTAGCCATGTCTCTGTAGTCGCAATCATATCGCACCCGTTTACATCTATTTGTGCTGCTAATTCGTCTAACTTATTGTGCATTCTCTGTGCATTCAGAGACAGTACCTTTAGACTTATCTTTTTAACATTTTTACACATCTTTTTTGTACTATGGCCCTATTTGCTGCTAGCCCTTGTTTCCTATGCCTTCCACTTCTGCTTTTTACTTTTCTATCTTTCATTTATATCTTTGTTTCCCTCTCTTGTGTCTCCCCACTCAGGTTCCCATCCCCCTGCCACTCTAGTTTAAACCCTCCCCCACATTAGTAGCAAATACCCCTGCGAGGATATTGGTCCTGGTCCTGCTGGGGTGCAACTTGTCCAACTTGTATAGGTCCCATCTTCCCCAGAATCAGTCCCAATGCCTCAGGAACCTAAATCCCTCCCTTCTCTAAATCCCTCTCTTCCCTACGGGGAACAATCCTAGCTTCTCCTGTCCACCCATGTACAATCACTGATGTCCCCCATCCCTAAAATTATTCTCATAAATCTTTCCTGCACACTGTCAAATGTCTTCACATTCTTCTTAAAAGAAGAAAACTCTTTGCCCAAAGAGTCGGGAGAATGTGGAACTCGTTACTACATGGAATTGCTGATGCATCTAAGTGGAAGCTGGACAAATATATGAGGGAGAAGGGAATATGATGATAGATTTAGGTAAGGAAGGATGAGAAGAGGCTTGAGTAGAGCATAAGTGCCAGCACAAACAGGTTGGGCTGAATGGCCTGTTTATATGCCAAATATCCTATGCAATCCTGTCTGGTGTCCAGAATTGGACACAATAAACTGGACTTTCACGGAGTGAGGGAGATTCCACAGACCTTTAAAAATGGCAGACAGGACCTAAATCCAGAAGTCCCTCCCCCATTTCCAGCAGATCCCATTTTTGTTGGAAGGGGAGAAGGGGCGGGGCATGAAGCTCATATGAGGGAAACCCAAATTCAGGTAGGCCATTTGAACTCAGTGCACAGGACAAGTAGATCCAATTTACACTCCAGGAATGGCCTCAACCTGCAGTGTGTGTTCCATAATTTTATGGTGGAGATGTAAATGCTTGTGAAGGGAGGATAAGGTATGTAGAACTGTCAAGCTGTCAAGTTATTTAAATTCACTGTCCTTTATTTTTTTTTAAAAAATGCCTGCTTATGTCTTTGAAGGTAAAAAGAAAATCTATGCTTGCAGTTTCAATACAAGTTTGTTAACACAACCCTAAGGACTATCATTATAGCATTATTACTATTTTATTGCTTCCACAACCAGTCATTATCATCGTGGTGGGGTCGAGGTCAGTGCGTGGAGTGGGGCAGGGGATGCACGATTACACATTCATTAACATATTAGCTGTCTTTGATGTGGGGTTATGAATGCAAAAGTTTGTTTTTATAAGGGACTAATGGTATTTAAATGCATTGCATGAGTTTTAATGAATGAGTGTTTTTTTATATAGCAAAGTCTGTAATAGTTTTTTTAAACTGTGAAATCTGTAATTTATACTTCAAACATTATTTTATTTAATCTCATCAAGGCTCCTGAGGTATGCCCATGGTGGTTATCAGGTGAGTTGACAAGGAGGGTTAATGGCAAAAGATGGTGGTTGAGGGGCATGGTTTGGCATGAGTTGGCACTAAGTTGGCATAGAGCCTATAAGGGGCCATGGGGATGAATGGAGTAGCACGGGTTGACATGGAGGGTGTGAGGGGCTGTTGGGGAATGGTAGGGACATGAGTTGGCATGTATGGGCATGGGGAGTGATTGAGCAGCTGGATGAGGGGGTGTGAGGGGTCAGGGCTAGAGGGTCTAACATTTAACAATGCAACTGGGACAAAGTCCCAGGGAACCAAGGTAGGTATTTTAACTAGCCCACCCCATCCCTTGCAGCCTGTGGCCACCCCCGATCTGCATCCGGGGGGCGAGCTCAACTCCAGCATGTACCTGCACCTCCACCCCCGGAATGAAAAAAAATTCAAGGCGTTTTCTCCCGAGGTGGGCACGTTTAATTAAGAAATATCCCGACTCCTGCTACTTGCTTCTCGGACAAAAATCAAGCCCAATACTCCAGTAGAGGCCAAACCAGCGTTTCAATAAAGATTCATCATAAATTCTTTGTTTTTGTACTCTCTGCCACTATTTATAAAGCTCAGGATCTCACATGACCCATTAGCCATTTTCTCAACCTGTCCTGCCATCTTCAACGATTTGTGCACATGTACCTCCAGGTCGATCTGTTCCTGCACTCACTTTTGAAGGGTAGATCATGCCTGATGAATTTGAATTTTTTGAAGAGGTGACTAAAGGAGTGGACAGGGATCTATGAGTATTAATTTATTTGGACCTCCAGAAGGTATTTTATTCAGTCACTCATAATAGTTGAAGCTAATGAAATTGAAAGCATATTATTGACATGGTTAGGAAATTAACGGAACAGGAGGAGGCAAAGAATAGGCATAATGGGCAGGTACTATAATTGGCAGGATGTGGCTAGTGGTGTACCACAAGGGTATGTGTTGGGACCTTAACTATTAACTATATTTATCATCCACTTAACTGATGGGATGGAAAGCTGCATATCCAAACTTGCTGACGACACAAAGATAGGCAGCACTGTAAGCAGTGTAGATAGAAACATAAAATTACAAAGAGATATTGGTGGAGTAATTAAATGAGGAAAAACTGTGGCAAATGCAAGTGTAAGCAAAAGTGAGGTCATCCACTTTGGACCTAAAAATGATAGAACAGAGCACTGTCTGAATGGAGTAGAGTTTCAAAGAGATTAGGGAGTCCAGGTCAATAGTTCATTAAATGTTGTGAACAGGTACAGAAAATAATCAAACAGGCTAATGGAATCTTTATATCTGGAGGAATAAATTACAAAGGGTAGAAGTAATGCTTCATCTAAACAAAGCCCTGGTTAGATCTCACCTGAAGTAATGTGAGTAATTCTGGGCAGCACACCTGGGGCAATATTTTCCCCCTGTTGGTGGGGGGAGGGATGTGCGGGAACGGGCGGGTGGGTTCCTGATCGGCGACCCCAGTTGGGGGCGCACCACCATTTTACGTGGGCAGGCCAATTAAAGCCCGCCCAGTGTGATGTCCGCTTGGAAGCGCGCGAAAGAGCACACAGATCTCCCTGAGGCAAAGTGCCGCCTCAGGGAGATCGCTGGGAGTTTTGAAAATTTGTGGAAGTGTGGAAAAAAAACTCCTGACATGTCCCCTCATGTGACATTGTCACATTAGCTGGGACATTTCAATTTCTTTTATTTCAATATTTCATAAACATTTTAAAGCCCTCATGAAACCTTATCCCGCCCGTGGATGAGGTTTCATGTTTTTTTCGCCCGCCCGCCAACCTTAAGGTTGGATGGGCAGGACCTTTAATTAGCTTAATTACTCTTTTAAAGGCCTTAAGTGACCGTCGACAGTTTGGCGGGCATGCAGCCAACTTGGCTGTGCGCCCGCCGAACTGAAAATCTAAATGACGCGGAGTGATGTTGGGACACACACCCGACGTCACCCCGCGTCATTTTACGAGTCAGGGAGTGGGCCCCACCCCCCCGCTCACCGACCGGAAGGTGCAGTCCCTGAAGAAGATATATTGGTCTTGGCAGGAGTGCAGTTCAGATTTACTTGAATGAAACCTGAACTCCAAGGGTTAAACAAACTAGGGTTGCATTCCCTTGAATTATAAAAATTATTAATTGAAGTTTTCAAGATATTGAGGGGACTAGATAGAGTTGATAGGGAGAAACTATTTCTGCTGGTTTAGGAGTCTGGAACAATGGGGCATAGTCGAAAAACTAAGAGTTAGACCTTTCAGGAGTGAAATTTAGAAATACTTTTTCATGCAAAGGATGGTAGAAGCTTGGAACTTTCTTCTGCAAATAGCAATTGATGCTAGATAATTGCAAAATTGAAAATTGAGATTGATAAGACTTTTGTTAACCAGAGGTATGAAGGATATAGGCAAAGACAGGTATATAGAGTTTGATTGCAGATTAGCCATCATCCCATTGAATCATGGACCAGGCTCGAGGGACTAAATGCTCCTGTTCCTTTGGGTGGGATTTTCCAACCCCGCCCATGGTAGGCGTCATGGCGGGCAGGGGCGGAAAATATCTAGGGATCAGAAAAATCAGTTTACCACCATCGTAAAAGCAGTCCGGGATTGTCTGCTCCAGCCGTAAATATTGGGCTGCGTTTCCCATCGTATATATTTGCATCTCATTATACGGGCTGTTCACCAGAATCATCCCCCCATGCTGAATCAAGAGGGCATATCAGCATCCAATTAGACCGACGTGTTCCACAACGGAATATAAGCGACGTGCATCTGGCGATCTGCATTTCGCTCATGACTTCGAGGCTCGTTCACCGACTTTGCATTGCGCAGTGCTTGCGGCAACTCAGGCTCAGTGCCAGCTTCGCAGGCAGCACCACGTCACTTTCAGGAGTGTGCCAGAGGCAATTCTCTACCTACCAGGCCAGCAATAAGACAGGGGTGGCTTTTAATGTGCTGCAGGGTAAAGCCTCCACTGGGGCAGGGGGGAAACTGGCCTGAGGCATGAGAAGGAGATGCAGGGTAAGAGCTCCACTGGGGAAAGGGGGAAACTGGCCTGAGGCAAGGGAAGGAGATGCAGGGTAAGAGCTCCACTGGGGAAAGGGGGAAACTGGCCTGAGGCATGGGAAGAAGCTGCAGGGAAAGGGCTCCACTGTGGGATAAGAGTGGGGAAGGTTGTACTCAGCACCACAACTGGGGGTTGGGGTGGTGGGGAAGCGTCCCCAGCGCCAGAAAGGGGAGAGAGTCAGTTACAGAATGACAAAAGCGACTTTGGGCCGGAATGAGAGGATCACTGACTGAAGAAATGTTTCGATGTTTAGCTTGCAAAGACCTTGTCCTAGTTCAGGCAAAGGGAGGGCATGTCAGTCCAGTCTCAGTCGTGTCCAGGATGTTGTACACAGGGCATTGTCGTAACATCATGCACGTTGGTTCGGTGGGTTTCTGGCATCATATTGGGCTGCAGATGGCACGCTCTGCCAGGGGAGGTACCTGCAGCCTTTAGATGGGGATTAGAAATTGTGGGGCATTTGAGGATGTCAGAAAGGGGGGCAGTTTAGGTCAGACTGTGCAAGCGTCCTCAAGATGGGGAGGGGTAAGGTCCAGACGGAGCATAGTCACATCTACCTCACCATGTTCCGGGGGTAATAAAGGGATATCCACCACAATCATGATGGGATCAAGGAATATAGGAGGAGGACTATGAGATTCTTGGAGGGCCGGAAACCTGAACATTAAGCTCCTGCAGGACGAGGGGAGGAATTTCCACACTCACACAGGGGGGGGTCCAAGCTGGTCTGCTCTTAAGACCTCAGCACCACTATCTTCCATCCTGCAGTGATGGCGCAGTACAAAATTAAAATGAGGAGATACTCTACTGGTGGGGGCTCTGAGGGCCGATTGGAAGGCAGGTGCATGCATGGGGAGCCTATTAAATGGGCACCCAGCTGAACTGTGCATTCCCAAATGAGGAGAGATGCACAGCTGAGATATGTTAGGAGCCTTTCAACAACAATGCAGGGAATCAGCAAAGAGAAGTTATGATGTGCTTTCATGCAAGACTAATCTCACAAAGTGGCAATAATCACTCTCACTGCATTAACTCCTTGTTCACAGCATGGAGATTCCCCAGAGGGTAACACACTCCAGTACAATCAGGTGACTGGACAAGCTTCAGATGGGTGTTACAATCGAGGCACTGGCAGCTTCACAGAAGAGAACACTCAGGCCTCCCTCAAATAATTTCAGTTTCTGACTAATATTTTCCCTCATGTATTCCAAAGAGTGTGGGATGAGAGTGCAGTGAATGAGGATGCAAGCACCTGGACTGAAAGCAGCACATTCAAGTGCCTGTTCAAAGCAACCTCATAGCAGCCAGTTATGTAAAGTAGGGTGGGGAAGGCACACCTTGAAACAAACCGTGCACTGGCCTAGATTTTTGGGATGATTAGTTTCCGACACTGGAACAAAGCCCTTGAACTCACATTCACTGATGAGTCATTGACAGGCATAGGACCTTTGCAGGCTGTTGCTGACTCATGTGTATTTCTTATTGATGCTGCAAAGAGACCATGAGGAAGATGGAGCCTGGATTAATTGCTGCCTGCATAATCACATACAGGGAGGAGAAAAACCCTCAAGATCAAGAGGCAGCAGGGCCCCCTCCAGATGCAGAGGGTGAGGCGTCGTGCATAGGTGCCTCGCAAGACCAAGGGTGTACAGAACTCGCATGTCTTATTTGCAGATGAGTGAGGGACAGTGTTGCCAACACCTCCACATGTCCAGGGATCTGGTAACTCAATTGATCACCTTCTCCAGGAATTTGCACTACGGGGTCTGGGAGGGCATCCATTGCTACTGACTGGGAAAGTAACCACCGCACTGATTTCTAGGCAAGTGGCTTCTTCAAGGGCTCTACTCACAAATGCATACATGAGGTGACTGATGCCGTTTTTGCCATGCCCCAAAATTATATCAATTTCGAAGATTAAGCAAGCCAGGATGCTTGAACAGTGGGCTTTGCAGCAATTCCTGGGTTCCCACAGGTGAAGGGTGCTATCGACTGCATTCATGTGGCTATAAAAGCTCCTTGGCAACAGGCACTCCAACATGTAAACAGGAAAGGCTTCCACTCGCTCAATGTACAACTGGTCTATGACCATAAGAAACTTATCATGCAGGTTTGCGCCAGATACTCAGGAAGCATCCACGACTCATACATCTTGAGTAGATCACAGATCCCAGACATCTTCAAGGGACTACACAGGATCCAGGGTTGGCTCCTCAGTGACAAGGGGTGCCTGCAAAGGACGTGGTTAATGATGCCTGTGTGGCAGCCACAGAGTCCTGCAGAGAGAAGGTACAACGATGCTCATGCTGCTATATGAACATACGAAATAGGAACAGAAGTAGGCCATTCGACCCCTCGAGCCTGCTCTGCCATTCAATAAGATCATGGCTGACACGTTTCTGTTTTGAATTCTACATTCCCATCTACCCCCGATAGCCTTTGATTCTCTTGCCTAACAAGAATCTATCTACCTCTGCCTTAAAAATATTCAATGACCCTGCTTCCACAGGACATACCTGGGCAATTTTCCACATTATCAGGTAGAGGCCTGCGTTGTAACTGTACTGGAACAGCTTGGCTAAAGATGTTGCTAGTCTGCCCTACTTAATGTGGCAGACGTGTTGGCATCCAGAGTGAGCATGGTCATGGTCAAAGCATGCGTGAACTCATTTGGCAGCCGCGTTTGACGATTTGGCCACTCAATCCATTCACAAAAATGATGCCTGTTGACATCATCCCCCTCATGCTTGAGGTCTCTGTAATCATGGTCACAGACCTTTCATTGTATCATATGTTCTCTGCTGCTCTTCAATGATTATATTTTTCATTGATGGCTACTGGGATACAGCATCTGTGGCTATAAAAGCAGGTCAGAGGCTGGGACTTCTGCAGAGAGTAACTCACCACCTGACTACCCAGAGCCTGCCCACCATCTGCAAGGCACAAGTCAGGATGTGATAGAATACTCTCCACTTGCCTAGATGAGTACAGCTTCAACAACACTCAGAAAGATCAACGCCATCCAATACAAAACAGTCTGTTTGATTGGCATTTCATTCACCAGCTTAAATATTCAATGCCTCCACCACTGATGCACAGTGGCAGCAGTATGTACCATCTAAAAAATGCACTGCAACAACTCACCAAGACTCAAACAAAAACAGAAAATGCTGGAAAAACTCAGCAGGTCTATAAGCATCTGTGGAGAGAGAAACCAAGTTAACATTTCGAGTCCGTATGACCCTTCTTCAGAGCTAAGACTCCTTTGGCATTAGCTTCTAAACTGTGATCTCTACCACCTAGAACAAAGGGTAGTAGTGGATGGGAACACTCCAAGTCACTCACCATCTTGCTTTGAACTCTATCACCGTTCCTTCACGTTCAATGTGTCAAAAGCCTGGAACACCCTCCATAACAGTACAATGGGTGTACCTACACTGCATAGACTGCAGTGGTTCAAGAAGGCAGCTCACCTTCTCAAGGGCAATTAGGGATGGTCAATAAATGCTGGCCTTGCCAGTGACTTGCACATCCCAAGAACGATTTTTTTAAAAATCTTAGCTTTTCAGCATTGTGCTGCTTTGCACAAGAATGCTCTCTAGCAGAGTGGTAAGAATGAAGTTCAGCTGTGCCATGAGAGAGATAATGGTGAAATGAGACATGAAATTGGGGCCTCCACTCAAAACTTTTCCCTTTCTCACACATTTACCCTGCCTTATTCGGTACCTAGAATGCTGCCCTGTGTCACAGTAAAACAGCCTTCGGAAGGGCTCTCACGGGTTCAGGGCAGCTCAGCACTCAGAACAGGGATCTGACCAGCCTACATCTGTGGAAGCCACAAAGATTGTACCACATAGGAGTGGTGGGAAAAGGAAGAGTAAATTTTTGAAGCTGCTAGTGAAGCTTTGCAGTGTTTGAGAAAATGTCAGGTTTTGAATCTTTCATTCTTTAGTAGGGTCACATAAATGTTATTAGTTTACATCACTTTCCAGTCTTGTCTAGTCATGGTTGCTACATGGGAAGTCACCTTTTAACTTGTTTAGTGATCAAAAGGAAAATATGAATAGCCAGGGACCATTACAGGTGGGGAAAAATGGCTGTTGTATATGGTTCTGGCATCTTCCACTGTTTCAACCTACATTGCATTAATAAGGGCATCCCTGGCATCCTGGGCAACAGCTGGTTACCAGCTAATATTGAAGTTTAAAGTGGTAGCCCTTGTTTCTCTGCTGCTACTCATTAATTGTGCCTACACATTCAAAGAGGCCTGGGAGCTTGGACTGCCACAGGGACAAAGCATCATGGCAGTTGTCTTGAGAATTTGGTGTAACCTGTAGATATATATTTTTTGTCCTTGCATACTAGCTGCACATTGGTGGAGTGGAAGGCCATGTAATTCACAAACTGGTTCACCTTGGGATGAGCAGATTGCCATGTTGTGCAGTTGATGATGTCCTGTACCCTTGGAAAGCCATCCAGAGATGCTCACTTTGGCTGGCATCAGCCCAGGTGATAATTTCTGCCCCTGGCAAACAATTTATCAGTACCCTGCCTTAGGTATTTGTGGGTCACTGATCAGGAAATTCTGGATAAGTCTCCAGCAAAACCCTGGGAGATCCAGAGGCAAAAAAAGTTGAGTATGGTGGTGACTTTGACAGCCACTGAAAAAGCATGGCCACCAGGCCCAGGGGGAGTAGGTCTTCTTCTAGCAGGCTGTAATGTCTGCTGTCACATAACGTGACAAAGTCAACTGCCTGAGACACTGCTATTCTGACATGTCAAGGGAACCTTGCCTCTGCCTTAACTGTGTTTGTGTGTTGTTCCCTTCTCTGCTCTTCAGCTGCAGGTTCTCAACAGCAGGCTGCTGCTGGTGGCGTTGGTCGTATTGCTTCTCAATCAGCATCCATCTAAGATAGCCAAGGTGCCACCCTTTCTAATTTCATTCAGAAAACCTCCAAAGTATAGAAAGTAATTCTCCGAAAACTACTATGAACCAAACCTTTCCCACTAGTAGGTAAGAAAACAGCTGTGAATATTGAATATTTATTGCAGTGTTTCCATGAGTTTTAATATGTCTCCTCAGTTGATATTGTGTTCTCACACTGCCTTCAATGACAAGTTTCTGGAAGCCCCCAAGATCTGTGAATGTGACGTTAAACTTAAAACTGTGTTAAGTATGACTCTAACAAAGTGGTTACCATATGTTAATAGCCAACCTTTCTTTCCCAAGGGCATTGAGCTGGAGTTAAACACGGAAGTCAGTGGGTTGGAGCCGGCTTCCCGACATGCTTGTACATTTGCCGAATTTACCTCCCCACCCAAATTCAAACCCATGCATTCTTCCATGTTAAAACTCCACCTAAACTGCCTCCTCCCCACCCAAGAATTTCTTCAGATCTATTCTATTGGATCTTTCAAATACCTCAATTAGGTCGCCACTCAAGCTTCTAAATGCAAGTTAATACAAGCCAGGTTTATGCAAACCCTCCTAATAATTTAACTATTTAAATGCTGGTATTGTTCTGGTGTACCTGCACCATTCCCCACCCTCAAGATCAATATATCCTTCCGGAGGAGAAGTTTCCAAAACTGAACACAGAAATCCAAATTGATTCTGACCAAGGCTCTGTATAACTGAAGCACAACTTTATCCTCTTTGTATTCCAGTTCCCTTTAGCCTGCTTGATTCTGTTTTGTATCTGTGCAGTAGCTTTCAGTTAATGGTGTGCATTGGCACCAAAATTCTTTTGCACCTCCAGTGTTCCTTGTCTCTCACCATGAAGAAAATATTCTGATTTCTTGGGTTCACATTAAACTCCATCAGCCACAGTTTTGCCCAATGACTTAATCTATCAATGTCCTTTGACCAATGTGCACATATTAATATTTATATCTGACACCAATAAAAACAAATATACCTATTTCATCAGTTAGACTGAACATTTCTCTTCCTCTTTCTTTCTTGATGTGCTTTCTATAATCTGGAAGATGCTATTGTTCAGAGTTTGACAAGGGGGGAAAATAATTGGAGGTTTACTTTAAAATTCTACTTTAGAGGTTGGTTACAGTCTACACACTGCCGTCCCTCTGCCCATTGACCAAGTAGAAATAATCTTCTGCCAGTTCTACAATGAACATTCTTAAGAACATAAGAATTAGCAGTAGGATAAGACCATACAGCCCATCGAGCCTGCTCTGCCAGTCAACAGTAATTGTGGCTGATCTTGGGCTTCAACCCCATTTTCCCACCAACTCCCTAAATCCCTTAACACCCTGAGAGACCAAAAATCTGTCTACCATAGCTTTAAATATATTCAATATTGATACATCGTCTCAGGTGAAGAATTCCAAAGATTCACAACCCTTTCAGTGAAGAAATTTCTCCTCATCTCAGTCATAAATCCTCAGTCCTTATCCTGACTGTGCCTCCTTGTTTTTGAAAGCAGTAGCATCTTGTATTCCAACATTATATTATTATTATTAGTAGTAGTATTATGAATTATTATCAATTAATATAAATATATTAGTATATTATTACAATAATGATAATTAATAAAGAGCTCACTTTGGACTGAAAAACTGGTAAAGAGTAAAAGTTTTTTAAAAATCACTTCAGAATTTTACTGCTTAGAGTTAGTATCGCACGTTAAATGATATTATCATTCTAAATGGAGGTTCAACTATGAAATATACAAAATGTGAAGCCATTCCAAAACTACTTAAATACAAGACTTGTCTTCATTAACTAATGTTAACTGAATAACTAGCAGCTAGCTAGATAGATAGAGTATGGTGCTGAATAATGTGAACAGCGTGGGTTCAATCTCAGTACAGCTGAGGTAGTTCCTGGGGTCTGCCTCCTCGCCTTGCCCTGTAGTGATATCATGTTATAATCCATGATTAATAACCCTCAGGCAATGAGGACATCACATGAAGAGAGAGAGAAGGCTAAAAGAAACAAATGTAGTTCTCCTACTGACTTTGTGTTTTGTAACACTAGCATGCATTCTGCTGAGCCATATCAACCAAATGGTTCCAGGATTTTTTTTTTCCACAGTAGTTTGTTGTAACTTGGAATACACAGCCTGAAAGGATGGTGGAGCAGATTCAACTGTAACTTTCAAAAAGGATTTGGAAGAAAAATTGCTGGGCAGCAAGCAAAGTACGGGCAGTAGCATTAGCTGGATACCTCTATCAAGGTGGGCCAAATGCCCTATATCTATCAGTCTACAATTATAGGAATAGTTGCTACTTCAGTGAATTACTGAAGGGGCCACCTTGTGACTGTGGAACGAAATCCGAACAAAAGCCTGAATCTTAAAGAGGAAAATAAACAAATCATCAAACAGAAGTTTCAAAAAAAACTAAATGCTTTTGGCTATTAATTTGCATTCACATCACATCTTGCGACACAGCACAAAATACTTTAGCAATAATAATCACTTTCATGTGTCTGTCACGGCCATTATGTAGACTTCACAAATACAAGATCAAGGATCTGGCTTCAGTAATTCAATTGCTGTTGAAGTTAGATTTAGGTTAATCCATGGTACATGGTTAGCAAATCAAGATTGCATTGAACACAACTCTCTGTTTTAGGAGGAAAAAGTGTGAAATGCAGTATAAGCATCTGGCACATGTAGGGTTAATGTGGGTCTGAATACAGTACCACCCACACAGTGATGTAAGAGAGCACATGACCCACACCCAGAGTCAGTCTAGTGCTGGACACAGCCGTGTGGACCAGCAAGCATGGGGACAGCTCCTGGCTTGTACCCTTCATTGTATATTTGTAAATAGTTCTAAGAGTCAATAAAAACTTACAGTTAACCTACGTATGACTACAAAGACTTCTTCAGACCTACCAAACTGCAACCAACACCCTACAACATGGTGGTAGCATGTAGAAAAACCCAAAACCTCGCAGGAAATGCAGGGAAAAACTAAAATGCTGGATGACTGAGGAAAAATTCAGCAAAGCAATTTGACCTGAAAAGAAGCTCCAGGAGCAGAGGCGCAGTGGAAAATTTGCCAGGAAGAAAAAGTTCCAAAGAAAGGCTTGGAAGCTGGAGGCAGAAATTTAAAATTCCTTACTGCAGCAGAAGACTCTAATGAACATCCACTGGATGTCGAGCTCCAGGGCCTAAAGTGCAGAGTCAGCAGTCCAAGTAGCGTGAGCTAAATCTTCTAAAATTCCAGACTACAGCAAGTCCCAAGAAATCTTTAAATAATTCAGAGTCAGAAGTGCAATTTGAAAAAAACTCATCATAAAACCTGATACCCAAGACGGCGTCTGAAAGTGGCATTCGAACTCACTCCAAAATAAAAAAAAAAATTGATAAAAAAATCTGGGAAAATCACAACTTCTAAACTCAGCTGAGAGAAAGCAAAAGCCAGGATTCGACAAGTTTTCAACTTCAAAGTAAACGCTAAGCAAGAGAACTCTGCAGGCAGTCGATCCAGGCAGCCTTTGTTTGGGAAATCTTTTTTCAAGCTGAACACAATTGCCACTGTAGTGGAGCCTGCCAGAACTGGCAGTACCACCCTTTGTCTCTAAGTGATGCCATCTTGAAATTCAAAAAGCTCTTCTAGCAGAACCTACACTTTTAAAAATGTAACTATGAATTAGAATTCCACACTTCCAAATCAATTCGGACTAATCCAAGGTCCAGATCAATCACCTAATTGGGATTTAGGAGGCAAAGTTTCCTAAGATACAACATCGCTTCAGGTTTAGACAAAAAATCAGAAGCAGAGCAGGTTAACACACTGCTTTACTCTTTAGGCCCAATTATGGACAACATTATTGCAAGACATGGTATTAAAGAATCGTCTTCTAAATTTGAAGTACTAAAATCTTTCGGTGTTTATTTTAATCTAAGAAGCAATAAAATACTCGAAAGAGTTAAATTTAGCCATCAGGCTAATTGACCAGATGGCCTTTACATTTCTCATGAAACCTCGTTCAAGGGTGCGATGAAATCTTCATTAAGAAATAAAATAAAAATAAATATCTGGGGGAAAGCATTTTTATGAGGTATGCTTTCAGGTGCTTGATTGTGCTGCATGGGCATTTTTTCTGCTTTTATTTGCTTTATTTTATTATTTGCAGGTCTGCAGCTCTCTGAGTCAGCTGTCTGCCTTCAGGGAGCTCTCTTACAGTGCTCACCCATGGTGATGTCGTCACCTGCCTTCTTCCCACCCCACCCCAGCATTGCTGAGCTTTTCAGTGTGCATTTAATGGCCAGCCAGCGTGAAATCACTGTTGGGGCCCTTTTCCCGACCACTCCCAGGCCCGCAGATCGTGCGCGCCTGACGAGGGAAAAATTCAGGCCTTAAAATCTAAACTTATCAGAGACAAAATAGTGGTAGGAGCAGCAGACATTGCGCTCTCTGACCTCATGCAAGCAAAGAAGACCTAACCCTGGAAAAGGCAATCCAGATAGTTAGGCAGCCAGAACTCCATGAACAGCATAGAACCACATTAAGCAAAGAAAATAAACCTTGGTGCAGAGGCCAACGCAGTTCGGCCAGTTAAGCAACAAAGACACAGGAACACTCCAGGCCAGGAAAAGCAATTCCCGAACAGGCCAGCAGAGCGACAATGCCAAAAATCTGGAGTAAAGCACTCCAATAGGCAAGAACAGTGTCCTGCAATTTCAGCCTAATGCTTTCAGTGCAACAGGGTTGGACACGAGGGAAAACAATGCATAGCAAAATCACTGAGGCCGGAATTTTCTGAGCCCATCGGTGGCGGGCGTGATAGGTGGCGCACATGGAAAATATGGCGCAACCTGCTTCACGACGGCGTGAAGACAGGTCGGAATCGTCCACTCAACCCACCAATGGCGGGCCATGTTTCCCACCATCGGTTGGTGGAGAGGTAGTTGTAATACATCAGCCTATAATTAAAAGGCCATCCTGTCAGGCTCTTGAAGCCCTGCCATATCGTCCGTCCACATCGACGTGAAAGCAAGTCGACATGTTTCACAGCAGCACGCAGGCGATGTGCACTTGGCGACCTTCACTTTGGGGAAACTGAGGTGAGTGAGTAGCAGCGTTCCCCACAGCTCACCTGTTGTTTGCAGAACTCAGGGGCACCAGGGGGGCAGGGGCAACTGATGCCTGGCCCTGAGGTGACTGCTGAGGCAGGGGGGTGTCCGGGAGGGCAAGTGCTGGCCAGCCTCAGAGGCAACCGTTGTCGGTGGTGGGGGTGGTGTGGTCAAGTGCTGCCCTGGCGCTGCATCACGCACACAGGCAATCGAGGCGGGGGGGGGGGGGGGGGGGGGGGGCAGGTCAAGTGATGTGGCCACGCATTAGGAACACCTGTATAAACTGACCATGCTTCTGCAACTGAGACAGATGAGGTGCAGACACAGTGATAAGATTGGGGTTGGGCTCCTAGTCTGCCCGCCCATGCAAGCAACACGGAGGCACCAAAGGGCCACCAAGCGCTTCATACCTTACCACCGCCACCACCACCCCCCCACCCCCCACCCCCCCAGCATAGACTACGAGTCTGCCACCACTTTATTGGACCACGGAGCGGTTGGACTGCACACATTATACAATCTCCTCGCCAACGCTGGCCATATAGCAGTCACTGCTGGAGGTGCTCACAGCCCCTTGCAATCTCAGCATCCTGGTTTGGACTAGTGTCCCCCATGTCGCAGGTTGACAGGGCAGCCATGCAGCGCACTCATCTCTGGCCATCCGAGGGGTGACCAGCACTCTCCAGGAAGCCTAAAGTGGTGGTAACACAGGGCCAGGAAAGTGCTAAATACAGCCATGATAACCACATCTCTCTTTCTTTCATACTGCAGGAGGACCACGTCAGGATCATGGATCCTGGTGACCTAGCTGTATGCCTGATGGCCGACAGAGACCATAGAAGGCTGAGGAGAGAGCAACTGAGGCTTCTGGCTGCGCAAAGGCAGGAACAGCAACCTCATAAAGAAGGGGCAGCAGGGGCTCCCGCACATGCTTCCCAGGAATGACAGAGAGCCATGGCTGGTCGGCACCTAGCGACACCCAGGATCTATAGACACCGCCTGCCATTCTTGCAGATGACTGAGAACCAGTGTCGCCAACGACTGCACATATCTAAGGACCAGGTGGCTCACATCTGCCACTTACTGCAGGACTTGGCGTCAAGGGGGCATGGAGGACATCCACTGCCAGTGGCTGTGAAAGTGGCCATGGCACTCAATTTCTATGCCAGTGGCTCCTTTCAGGGCTCCAGAGGTGACCCCTGTGGGATTTCACAATCCGCCACCCACAAATGCATCCATAAGGTCACGGATGCCATCTTCTCCATGGCACACAACTTTGTGCATTTCACCCAGGACCAGGACAGCCAGGATGCAAGGGCTATTGGATTCGCCCTGATCTCGGGATTCCCACAGGTGTAGGTGCGATTGAGTGCACTCAGGTCTCTGTTGCTACACTCAGTGGACTTCATCAACTGCAAGGGCTTCCACTCACTGAGTGTGCAGCTGGTATGCGGCCACCAGAAACGCATCCTGCAGGTGTGCGCAGTTTCCAGGGAATGTGCATGACGCCTACATCCTGAGTCGCTCGCAGACCCCTGCAGTCTTCCAGGGTCCACAGAGGCTGCAGGGTTGGCTCCTTGGGGACAAGGGCTACCCGCAGAGGCCCTGGCTGATGACACCCATGCAGCGGCCTCAGACTGCAGCAGAGAGATGGTATAATGAGGCTCATGCAGCAGCTCGCAACTTGTTAGAGCAGCCCATCGGAATGCTGAAGATGCGGCTCTGGTGCCTGGACTGGTCTGATGGAGCCCTGAAATACAGTCCACAGGGGGTGTCATGCATCATCATCGTCCGCTGCGCCCTTTTCAACCTGGCGCTGTAACAGGGAGAGGAGCTGGCTGAGGAGGAGTTGGAGGAGCTGCATGTCTCCTCCAATGAGGAGGATGCCAATGGGGATGAGGGTGAGGGGGTCCTCGGTGGTGACGATGACGAAGATGAGGCTCTCGCACTAGCTAGACAAGGCAGGCATGCTCAGGAGGCCCTCACAGCTGCCAGGTTTGTGGAGGATGATGACGATATGCAGTGAGGTGTCCCCATAGATCCTCATAACACAGTTGGGACAGTTTGACTCGGGTCTGGCTTATGGCAGTGCCGATACTCTCTTTGAGAATGCTTCTGTCATGGGGATGCAGTGGAGGCCCTAGTAGTCGCTCGATCACAGGAGGATGATGGCAACATGTAGTGAGGATACTCCATAGATCTTCACGTAGCCTCTGAGAATGTCTGACTCCTGTCTGGCTGAGGGCAGCTCACTTGCACTACATGATCAGGGCCATCTCAGAGACGCAGCCATGAAAGACGCATCTGATGCTCTGTCCGCCTCCAGCACAACAGCCCTTCGGGAGCTGGTGCACAGCATCACTGGTCACAGAAGCTGGTGTGATGGGGTCCAGCCCCACCTTAAAAGTGCTGAGAGTACACAAAGAGAATGAGAGAACTCTGTGGCGCCTGCCCACTACATTCTGGCAGCAATGACCAGTACCACCGAGGTGCAGGTATCAGTAATGTTTCCAGGGAGGGTGAGGCTGGACCATCACTGTGGTCTGAAGGCTGCACAGAACACAGGGAAGAGGCCCTGGACTGAAACACCTGCCTTTTATCTTGTGAAGAATGGTTTCACATCTGAGTGACAAGAACACAGCTCATCAGAACAAGGAGCTACAGGCAGGGAGACATTCTGTGGAGTTTATTGACAATAGTGAACTGTAAGTTTAAGTGATCAACAACCATGCCCAGGCTGTGCAACTACTTTTGCCTAACTTTCCTAATCTTGTCACTACGTCTTGGTGCTTCCCGGTCATCCACAGCAGAAATGGCGGCAACCTGCTCACTGTGACGCCCTGTCTATGATGACTTTGGCAGGCATCCCCTGGAGGGCTGAGGCTTGGTGGGCCCCAGCCTGCTTTAGGGGTCCTGCTGTGTGGCAGTGGCATCCTCCTCGGCCTGTGAAGATGAAGCTGCAGAGATCACAGGAAGAGATTTGGATGGGCCAGTCACTCCCAGAGTCACCTGGGTTGATTGCCCCGGAGTGTGCACCTGCTGATACTCCTCCCTATGGGTGCCCGAGGGCCCCTGGCTGACTCCGTGAGCGGAAGGGGTAGCTGGATATGAGATCGAGCTGCCCAGCAACCCTCTCATGTACGCACTGTTGGAGGCCAACTATGGCATCAGCGATGGAGTTAAGTCCGCGCAGCAGTGCAGGAGTGACATCCTGGACCAAGGTCTCCATGGCAGCCGCCATCCTGCCAGTGTTGACCTCGGTGCATTGCAATGCCAGCTGTATTACCTCAGTCTGAAGACAGATGGACTTCTCCATCGTGCCTTGCAATATGAGGAGTGTAGCGGACATCCCTTCCTGATGTTCCCTAGCTTGCCTTTGCAACTCCAGCAACTGTGACATGACCGAGTCCAAAGGCTCGTCAGCTGACTCGGACTCAGCAACGTTCCGGCCTCCAGCAGTCCTCCGAATGCCGGGGACCTGGGAAGTCTCTGCCTCCGCCTGCTGTGGATCAGTAAATGCGATATGCTCACCAGATTGTGTTCCTGAGGCTACTCTAAAACTAGGTCCCACCGAGGTGTGTGTCTCTGTGCTGGTGGAGGGTGTGGGTGAGTGCTGTGACAGGACTTCAGGAGGGTGCCTTCAGATTCCTCTTCAGAGGTTTCTTTGGGGCTTGATTGGAGGCCCTGGGTCATGGACTCTGTCGGCTGTTTGGAAAATGTGCCTGCGAAAGCAAGGGAAGATAATTAGTGCACGGCAGTGGCCTGTGAAAGAGCACACATTACTCATGGCATGGTTATCTGATGGATGTTGCACTGCTGGATCCTCACTTGGTAAAGCAGCGCCGACCTCACCATCAGCACAGGACTGATCCCGGTAATCGCCAGCCAGCTGGATGGTTCTGTTTGTGAATTCTGTCAGAACTTTGATCTCTGGCATCCCTCCACCTGTCTGCGACCTTTCCCTCCTGTTGTGTGCCAGTTTGTCCTGCATGGTTAGAGATGGGGACAGTGTATCAGGATGCCTGCTGGGCCAGATGATAAGTATGCCAGGCCTGTGTGGGTGGTAAGTGGTCCCATGGTCAGGATGAGGACAAATAACGGTGTGTGTGAAAGAGTGAATGGTGATGTCCCTTGAATTGGCAGTGAGTGAGGGGCCCTGTGGATGTGTGATGGGTTTGTGAGTGTGTGAGTTGGGAGTGATGAAGAGTGACTTACCCTGGCAGAACAGAGGAGATCATTCATTCTTTTGTGGCACTGGGTGGCTGTCCTCCTCTGCAGGGCTTTTGCACTGACCACTGCTGATACTGCCTCCCAAGCCAGTTTGGTGACTTTGCTGACCATTCAGCGGCCAGAGCGGGGGCATAGCACATCCTGTCGGGCCTCCATGTCATCCTGCAGTCGCTCGAGGGACCCATCGTTGAAGTGGGGGACTGCAGTCTTTTTTCTTTTGCTGGCCATGTCTCCCGGACAGCGGTGGTGAGCTGGTGGCGATTAGCTCTTTGCTGGTAGCTACCTTTAAAAGTTGTCAGCCAGCGTGATGCATCAGCAGGGTGATGGCAAGCGGGCAAATGAGAGCCCGCTGCTATGGAAACTGCATGTTTCCTGGGAATGAATAAATAATGAGGGGGTCTCAGGAAGAAACGGCATGAAAACACGCCATTTTCATCGGTGGGTAGGACTCCATTTTACCCGCCCACTACCACACTTAGTGCAATTCTGGGAAAATTCTCCCTTGAAACACACAGAGGACCCAAAGATTACCCACGAGGTAAAGACAGCGAGTTAGGAAGACACAGCCATGCTTCTTGGGTGAGGTCAGAGATCTTGGTTTCTGATTTTGGAGTGTGGAGATTTCAGCCAACGGCCATTGAACAAATTTTAAATTAGACACAGGAGCCAGCATAACAGTCCTGTCAGACAAAGGCCGTTGTTCTGGCTTTGAACAACAGACACACCACTCTATGGGCCGGGAGGAATTCGACTTCATAGGCATGATTCTGGAACCACTAGGTTATGGCAACAAAGAAACCTTCGAGCTGATTCACCCCATCCACAAACATTCACTCCCTCCACCACCGACAAACAGTGGCAGCAGTGTGTATCCATCTACAAGACGTACTGCAGAAACTCACCACGGCTCCTTAGGCAGCACCTTCCCAATACACGATTGCTACCATCTAAAAGGACAAAGGCAGCAGGTAGATGGGAACACCACCACCTGGAAGTGCCCCTCCAAGCAAAACACCATCCTGACTTGGAAACATATCACCATTCCTTCACTGTATATGGGTCAAAATCCTGGATCTCCCTCCCTAACAGCACTGTGGGTGTACGTACACCACAGGGACTGCAGCGGTTCATGAAGGCAGCTCACCACCACCTTCCCAAGGGCAATTAGGGATGGGCAATAAATGCTGGCCTAGCCAGCGACACCCACATCTCTTGAGATTAATTTTTAAAAAGATCCTTAACCTGCCTTTCTCTCCCTTGAGCAGTGATGCCTGTGTAGCCTGGGTCTCCTCAAAACAGCAGAATCTGCCAAGACAAACACTGTCCTTAATCATACAAAACTGCAAGTTCCCGAGTACTCAAATAATAAAGGAGTATCCTGACTGGCACTTGTTAACACATACATTATATCTGTCAAAGCAGGGTGAAAAGAAGGCTTTTAAGGCACTAAGCAGCATCCTAAGCCTCCAATATGGCAGTCAGGAAGCGCAAGTTCATTGCAAGCCTGTGGTGCAGCATCCGCCATATTGGCAAAGGTTAAAAAAATCAACATGTCGTGCCCATACCTGAAACAAGCAATAGATCCTTTTCATATGCAAATAAGGTGCTTAACTCCTGTTTGAGACACCCACTGTCAAATTGGTTTGTCCTGAATCAGCACTGAATGCATTCAGGAAATCTAGGCTGCAACAACAAGTTAAGTTTATAAAATATAATTACCTGAATGTGAAGCCAAGAATAACAGGAGTGTTCCTGCTGACTCCACATTCAAAGAACGTGAGCAGCTTCAGACTGCTTCTCCCCAGTCTCCAATCATTCCCCTCCTCACCCCTGTGCCACTGCTACCACCAAATCTATCTTCCACCCTCTTCTCACAAACCTGAGGGCTGCTGTTACTTTTAAAAACAGACTTTTTAAAGAAACACAGAGGCCAAACTGATTTGAATTCAGAGCCCGAGATGGTTAACCGCAATTTGCATCATTATATATTCCACATTACAATTCATCGGAGTGAAGTCAGTCTGTTTGTAAAACCCATCAAAGTCAATGACTTCAGAGGAGTGTGAAGGACTCACATCTCCTGTCTTATTGGCAAGGCATCCATGGCAATCACCTGCGGTATTGAACTATTGTAGATGGACCTTATGACTAATCACTTGGGCAATGGGACCCTGGCTAAGTTAGTTTCCAGGCATGAGCTAATCAAGTTACCTTTAGAATATGCTAACAATGGGTGGGATTTTCCGCACCCGCCCGCCGCTGGGATCTTCTGGTCCCACCACAAGTCAATGGACTTCTGGCTGGGGCACCGCCTCGCCTGCGGCGGGTCCCACCCGCAACAGGACTGGAAAATCCCCACCAATGTCTTATTTTGAATCCCTAGGCAGTTGGAGAAGGAAGGTCAGATGACAAACCAACCCCTTTTCTCTTTTAAATATGTTTTCTCAGCAGAATTGAGCAGCTTAGGGAGAAGGCATGTGTGGTCCCTCCTGTGTCCGTTTCCTCTCCAGCCCACCTGGTAAGCTTTGAGCCTTGTTTGCTGCCTGTCATCATTTAGGGGTGCCCTGTTGCAGACAGAGATTTCTTATAAGAATCCAAACCAGCACTACTCTCTCCAGAAGAACAACTGACTCAGTCATCTACATCTTTAAATCGGAAGCATTGAGACCACCAAATTCAGCCTAAAGCAAGCCGAATCACCAAACTACAGACTGTGTCCTCTTTGACTTTTTTTTTATGGACTCTAATTTGGCCAACCTGTCCTTCCCCACTCTGTATTTGTGTGGACTTCGAGAGTGTGTGTGTGTGTGCATGCAAAAGTTGGTGCGTATTTTATTATTTTATTTAGATTGGTTTAAGTATAATAAAGCTATCCTCTTTCTTTGTTAAAGTCAAGAAAACCTGATCTATTGTTCTTTTGTGATCACAGTGTGTAAACAGTTAAGTACTCACCAAATTGGCAAGTATATTCTTTTCATACAAAAATTCTGTTACAGTCAAATGAGGAAAGCACTACAAGGGGAGTCATTCAAACCTCACCTGGCCATAACACTCACTATTCAAGTGTGGGGAATGTATCCTGAGCCTCTCATGTGCCCATGCCCAAATAACTAGGCCATATCAGTAAGCACACTTAAAATATCTTTCTCTGAGGAATAATAGGAGATTTAAGCATAAGTAATAAGCTAAGTAAAATAGGATTTTCTATCTGTATATTAGTTAAAAGACTTAAACAGTAATTGGGTGAAGTTATGCTCTATTCTCATAATGAGGTCATTTGGTTGACTGGGTCAAATGACCTTTGTCATGCTGTAATTTCTATGACTGTATATGAGCTAAGGGACTTCTGCAAGCACAGCATGAAGCTTTCACAGCGCAAACAAAAGATAGGGTCAGGACTAGCTTAATTTCTAGGTCAGAAGCTCAGCTCTACAGTGGCTAACAGCTCAAATGGATATAGAATATGTTTGTTCAACACCAGGTTAAACTTCCATCAGCTTAATGGCTGACTATCTCTAAACCTGCATCACGAACACAGATTTCATGGACTGATCATGGCTACTGATATACAAAAGCACAGTGTATACTCTTTCATTCAGCCCATCTGATGGGACTTGTTATTGTACCAATATGGAAAGCGGGCCCAGAATTTGTGGTCAGCAGCGAAGTAAGGATATTCACCGGTGACCTCCAAGTAAGTGTCACTGAGAGATCTAACGATATCTCTGGAAAGAACTTCACCTCTAACACCGTGCAGTAACACTGCAACTGAATGCAGCATTCTTTACTGAGGAGCTCACAGAATGGTGCTGGACTGATCTCATCAATCCGTCCAAGCAGCCAATCGCATTAAAGGCTTTTCACAGACACAAAAGAAAAAGCAGTAAGTTAAAATCACTTTAAAAATTTTTTACACCAAGCAGATTAAAGATTGGGACATACCCATGGGGTGAAGATAGAAACTAAAAAAAATTCTGAAAAGAAACTTTGAAAAAAATCAGTTTAAGAAATCTGCTGATTAATCATTTAACAGGAACATATAAAAGATTTTTTCAGGGTGATTTCTGTTGTTCAGCAAATTTTACAGCATTATCATATTGTTGTTAAAAAGCCAGTAACACCTGATTGAACTAGGCGTGATTTTTAATGGGGTCTTAAGAGGGATGTGAGTGGAAAAGGGGAATTTCTTGCTGATTTCAATGATTGTTGGCTCTGGCGCTTCCACAGAGTAGCCTGTGGCAGATTACTGAGTGGCAGCCACACTTCAGGATTTCCATGCTGATCTGCAAATGTGCTGCACCAGTTTCAGAGGGGCAATGATGGCAAAAGTTGACTGTTCACCATCAGCAGCACCCTCCCCCTCCACCCTCCAACACAAGCCAGGCTATATATAACACTCCTGTTGGTGAAGGAAGAAACCAAAGCTACTAGAGTTATACAGAGACAGAAACATTACAGGTATATATCTGCAGACCCCGCTCACCTTTGTGTCAGTAAGTGTCTCGTTATATGTGTTCAAGGAACCATGAAATGAATGCCCTCTACCTGTATATACTTAACTTCAAGTAATACAATTGACTATTTTTCTTCTTTCTCTTTAGATAAAACATAACAGTTAATATGCACAAAATTTATTTAAAAACAATATTCTGTACAAAGCATTAAATTACGAGCTGTCCTTCTTCTAGGACCCACAACAATTTCAGAGTGCAAGCACTTCTTTTTGTGAAACAATCAGATAATTGAAGGCTTGCATGAACCCATTTTCTTGGTGATTTTTTTTTCTCTGCAGCATTTGTTTCAATCCAGCAGTCAATCTGTAATTTTTTTTCACTTAGGCTTTTGTAGAGTATACATTATCTCACAAAAAACAATTATCTATGTGGCGTTCAATAGTCAAACTATCTTCAGTATGCCCCTTGTATAGAATTTCCCCTAAAATATTTGACAAATAGAATCCCATATCCACTGCCATAATTGTAGAAATCTAGAAATCTATAAAGTGTTGAATGAAAATATTTGTCTTTGTGCCATATTTTTAGAGCCATGGCAACTACCTCATTAAAGTAACATGCCAATGGAAGGCTTACAATACGGTGTGATGGTGTCCTCTGATACTTTTTACAGATTTCACACATGCACTAATCTCTTTGGTGATCTTGTAGACTATTTGTGAACCACGCCTCAACTCGTCTGATTTTTATCATCTGACTGTAACTAATACTTCTTTAACACTGATTAAACATTAATTACTGTTAGGGGAATGCAATAAAACCCCTGATTGAGTAAACTACAGATCCACTGACTTTCCAAGCACAATTGCCTTATCATGCTCCATGTCTAGTTTCATTTGTACCTTTTTCACGGAAGGCTTACTCAACAGCAAGAATATCTTATTAGACACTACATCAGTCCTGGTAAAGTGGCCTATTTCAGCTATTTTGCGTGGAATCACCATTCGTTTTAGTATTGTCATCACCAAACCTACAAAAAGTAGAACCTTCATACACCTTAACTTTGCAATGATCCTCACGACTAAGTAAATCTAAGTAACATTTTAAACATTATGTTCCACATACTTTCGAGATGCAACCGTTATCTAATACAGCGCAGTTGAATGAGTCCGCAACTAACACACTCATCACTAGACTAAAGCTCCTTGTGACTAGTACAATTCCTTCTCATCGATCATGATCATCTCTTGAGCCTCAGAATTCTCTGTATCATATGTCACTTTGTAGACCCTGCTTTTCTGCTTGGGGCAGTTCATCACATAGTGGTATTTTAAGTCACACCTGAAGTACCTGCTGACTGTTCCTTAGGCCTTGCTGGGGTTCATTCACCTATTATTGCTATTTCAATCCTGTCTTCTGCTGTGTTATCCAGATCTATTAAAGATGTTTTCTGTAACTCTTCGGTTGTACTGACACCGGTGTCCAGTATCTGGGCATTCTTTAAATGTAACAATCATTGATCCTCTATTCCCTGTGACACCATGAAATGTGCCATTTGTTCCACCAAGGTTGTTAGAAATGATTGTTTCCCTGGGATTTGTTTTAAGGCAGCACACATCTGATCCAACAGGGAGTCTCTCTTGAAAACCAAACCCCAGCTAAGACTAAGAGCCTGTCCATATGTGACATCTTAGCACAATCCAGGAACTTAAATGCTAACACTGAACCAGGAATCTCTAGCTTTAATTTTTTCAACCTTTTAAACAGTCTATCAAAGTCCATGGGGAGGACTTTTCGCTCATCGGGCGGGCTTGGCGGGGGCGGTCGGGAAGCTGACCACAGCCCACGATTGGGGCCAGACTGCGATTTCACGCTGGCAGACCAATTAAGGCCCGCCCAGCATGAAACATGAGCGGCAGTGCTCAGCAGTGCCTGCGTTGGGGGGGGTTGCGGGAGGGCAAGCAAGTGGGTGTGTGCTGGAAAAGTTCCCTGAGGCACAGAGCTGCTCAGGGAGGTGAACCGTTTAAAACATTAAAAATAAAGATTTTAAGGATGTTTTAAAACATGTCTCTTCGTGTGACTTTGTCACATGGGCAGGGACATGATATAAATAAAATGTTAAAATTTTTATTTTATTTTTGTTTGCTGATGGAAACCTCATCCTGCCTGTGCATGAGGTTTCCTAAAAAAAATGCAAAGGTCGTTTGGCCTTTTCGCCTGCCCGCCAACTGTAAGATTGGACGGACAGTGAAACGTTTCTTTCAATTATAAATTTAATGGCTTTAATAGGCCTTTTAATTCTCGATGGATGTGCTGCCAACTCTGGCATGCGCCCGCCAACTGAAATATCGCACGAGTGCGCGATGACATTGGGATGCTCACCCGATGTCATCGCACGTCATTTTGCGCTGGGTTTGGTCAGGTGCTCGCCCTCCCAACGAGCTAAAATTTCTGGCCCATGATGTATGTCTGCATTGAATGACCCTCTGTCTTTCAAAATCTATCAAAGTCTGACCATCCTCATAAATATCCAATTAATTATCTTTCTTGTAAATTTCATCCATGAACCCTAATAGAAGATCCAAGCCTTCATCAGTATCCAACTGACAGGCTTCCAGTTCCCAAAATACTTTGCTTTTGATTGTACTTTTGTTAGGAAGCAAAATTGCCATGGCCATACCTTGTTTTCTCCTTGGCAGGGACATAACCTGTGCCCACATATTCACTTCATTCTTCCACTGGTCATATATTTCAGTCTCTGAGAACATCGGAAGTTAATCATAGTCTGACAATTTACATTTGCTTTTGTCATTTTCAACAATGGCCACTAGGATTGTAGTCTTCTTGTTTGAATTTTTTTCCTTAGTTTCCAATCTTCACCTTCAGGCAATCCTCCTCTACTAACATGTCAAAGTAACCACCCAATCAATGCCCTCCATCTGCATGTACATAACTTGAATGGATACAATTAACACTATGATCTCTGCTGTTTTTCTCTCCTTTTCAAAAACTGCCCTTCTGTTCCTTTAATCCTGGTGGCTTATTGCTCACTTTTTGCCAGAAACCAGAATTTGTAACTCTTTCTTGGTCCATGGAACTTAAGTACAGGAAATGGATCCTCATTGATGCTGGTTTCAACTGAGGAGTAGAGACAGGCCTTAAATGATCCAAGAAATCTTTAACAATATAGGGGCAGAATTCTGCCCGTGTCGAGCGGGCACGGCGGGCGAGCACGGGAGCAGCTGTGAAAGCGACCGCCGCCCGCGATTGGGGCTCGACTGCGATTTCACGCTGTTGGCCAATTAAGGCCCACCCAGCTTGAAACACATGCTGCAGCACTCAGCGTTACCTGTATGGGGGTGGGGGGGTGGAAGAGCGCAGAGGTTCTTCCATGCATGTGAATGCGCGCAGGAAAAGCTCCCTGAAGCACAGAGCTGCCTCAGGGAGATGAGGATTTTTGAAAATATAAAAGAAAGATTTTAAAAATGTTAATAACATGTCTCCTCTGTCACATGAGCAGGGATATGTCAGAAATTAGTTTGAAAATCTTTAATTTTTTTTAATGCCTGGTCGAAACCTCAACCCGCCCGTGGACAAGGTTTCGCAAAAAATCCAAAGGCTGCTTGGCCTTTTCGCCTGCCCGCCAACCGTAAGGTTGGACAGGCTGTGAAAAATTTCATTTAATTATATCTTTAATTACCTTAATAGGCCTTTTAATTGTTGGCAGGCGTGCTGCCAACTCCCGTGCGCGCCCGCCAACCGAAATATCGCGCGAGTGTGCGATGACGTTGGGACACACGCCCGACATCATCGTGTATCATTTTACGCTCATTCGGGTCGGGCACGGGCCCACCCGATGAGCGCAATATTCTGCCCCAGGTATACCTGAAAATCAATGGCCTAAAAATTGAATCCCTGATTATTGGACTGTCACAAAAACTGTTCTCGGTAAATCAGCAAAACTGGCAATTTCCTAGCTGTGAGTGATACTGTACGGTATTGGGCTACCCTGTGCTCTTCCCAAATGGCTAAATATCATTTTACTTCCTGCCTGTAAGTTTAAGTTACGTCCTTGCCTCATTGCAGTTTTCAGGAGCACAGTATTATAATGGCCAGAATTTTACAATTGCTGTGCGGGCCCGTGCTCGACACGCTGGAACATAAAATGATGCACGATGACATCGGGCTTGCATCCCTACGTCATTGGGAACTAGTGCAATATTTGGTTCGGTGGGCACACGCCGGTGTCGGCTGCATGCCCGCCGATAATTGAAAGGCCTATTAAGGCCATTAACAAGGTAACTAAGTTGAATTTTATGCTGCCCGTGCAACCTTATGGTTGGTGGGCAGGCGAAAAGGCCAAGCGGCCTTTACGTTTTTTAGGAAACCTCATCCATGAGCGGGATGAGGTTTCCTAAAGCTAATACTAATTAAATAAAACCTTTATTTTGAAAATAAAAATATGTCCCATCTCATGTGACACAGCCACATGGGGGGACATGTTTTATTAAATTTTTAATGTCTTTATTTATTTTTTAAAAAAGCACTTCAATCTCCCTGAGGCAGCTCTATGCCTCAGGGAGATTGAAGTGCTCTTTCGCATGCATGCGCGAACTGCACACTAGACTCTCCCTCATCCCCCCGCCTGCACTGGTAGTGCTCAGTGCTACTGCTCGCGATCCACGCAGGGCGGGCCTTAATTGGATCGCCCGCGTGAAATCACGGTGTGGAGCCAATCACGGATGGCGGTTGGTTCCCCGACTGCCCCCGCCCGCTCTCGCCAAGCCCGCCCGATGAATGTAAAATTCTGGCCAATGAGATCACTTCAGTCTGTCCTCACTTAAAGATCTTGAAAGTGACAAATTGTACAGTATTTTTCTCAGAGAATTTTCTCTTTAAGGCACAAAAACGCAACAGCTACTGTCGCAGCAGCTATTTCTTATAAATTGTAATAATCACTTTTCACTGACCCTCACTCCACCCACAGGCAGCATCACACTGCTTTTGTCCACAAAGAAAAAGGATTCCTCTGCTTCTATTTTTCTTTCAGTCCAAAAGGCACCACTAGCCAATTTTAAGTGAAATGTTGGGACTCTGCAGAGAATGCAGGAATCAATAAAAAAATGCATTTTGTATGAAAAACTCTATATTAAGCTATACATTTTATATAATGGGCTAAATTGCTTAAGCCTGTTTTCTGGTTTATCTGAGAAAATGAAGGAAATACTGTAGTTTGGAATTAACAAAAAGAGAACTAATGAAATATTTCCCCAAAATAACAGTCATTTTTAAATACAAAAACAGAATTACCTGGAAAAACTCAGCAGGTCTGGCAGCATCGGTGGAGAAGAAATCAGTTAACGTTTCGAGCCTTAACGACCCTTCGGCAGAAAAGCTTTTAGCTTTTTGTTTTTAGTCACTTTTAAATGTTTATTTCAATAAGTATCTTTATTGAAGATAAAAACTAAAGATGGGGGCTGTGTGGGGAGTGGTTAGGATTTAAGCCTTCCACTGTGGGTGGGAACCAAGTGAGTGAACAGTTAAAATGGAGCAGCTCCATTTCCTCTTGATCTCTGATTTTAATACCACTGGTTTTGTTGAAGGATTAGGAGCCTGCTGCCAGACTCAGATGAAGATCTCTTGCATAAATACTAATTGGGTCTGAGAACATCAATAGGACACAAATGTCATTTTAACTGAAGCCTGAGCAGAGTTGCTAATGCAACTTTTCCCACCAGGCTGCTCAGCAACATGGGAAAGACAAAGAGGCTTTCCAGCCAAGTCTCTGCAGGAGAAACATTCCAGTTCTTCCAAGTCCCATAAGGAAAATCACAGCCTCCCTGCCGTACACCCACCATCAACCACCCCCCCCAACAACTCCGTTTCCTTAACAAGTGCCATCCCAACAACTCCTCCCCATCACTTAACTTCAAGCCAGGGGATGGCCCCTGGTAGCCTGAATTTCCTCTAATAACCACTCTGTATCCTCTTGCCACTCATTCCAAGTGGAAAATGCAAGTGACATTTAAATGTGTCCTGGGTTGAAACTTAGGCCAAACTTAGGCGCTCCAGATTAAAATCATGTTGGTTTAATGCACTGTAAGTATTCAACCTATTTCCTTCTATTGTTCACAAAAACATGTTGTGAGTAAGCATGAGACCCTTAATAGTGTAGTGACTTGTCAATAAGGCACGAAAGAAATCAAAACTGTTTTTTTTATCAAACTCTACTCTCTTTACTATTTTTAAAATGGACTTTTGCTTAAACAAAAAATGGCTGCTACAGGTCACATAACTCACCGGATTGGCCATCTGTCCTAGAAGCTTCCAACAGGAATTACAAGAATAAAAGACTTTCCCTCTCATCCTTGTGGAATCTCACACCCCATTGTAAGGACATTTAATAATGAAACGAGGGGACTCTCAGAGATCAAAACCCATTATTCCTGCAGAGGTGTTAACAGACCCATCTCATACCTGGAACTGTCCAGGTCCATTTCAAAAGGGGGCCATTGAGGGGAAAATTGAGTATCCTAACAAGTTTACCCCTCTAGTGGGGTCACAGTGTCTGCCCAGACAATGGCTCCCCAAAACAAGATCCTCAAATAAGATGGTGACTCTTTCAGAGGCTAATGACTGGGATTTTATAAGCCATAAAACAAAACCCAGACTCAGGCATCAGATACCATTCCTTTTGAAATCATTGTGGAGGAAGGTCACATGACTTGAGTGACCCTTTTGAAATCTCTATATTCAGTTGAGAACTGAGAAACAGGCAGTCTGCTGATTATCTCCAACTTGAAATGAAGAACAGCAGGGCTCCTGGCTGATCAAAACAGCCAGTAACACACCTAAGCTCCTCAAAGCCTGTTTTATTTCAGAAGCATCCAACCATTGCCTGCCAAGCAGTCTATGTGCAGAAACCTCACCATGCTGCTTCGTCACTCACTTTAAAGGGCTTTCAGCTGCTGCCTCCAACCAGGGGCTCATCTGAACTGAACATCCCACAAAGGAAACTCTCTCTGGATTTTGATTTTCTGAACTCTGGAAATCATGTGAACTAATATCTAATATTCATTTCTGTGGTTCTTCTACTGTTATTATCCATTGTTGTAAATCTCCCTCATTTTTTACCCCCCCCACCCCCCCCCCCCCCCCCCAGTGTATATATGTGGATGAGTGTGTGTGTGTGAAGTTGTGTGCATCTTCCCCTCCACCCCCCAACCAACCCCCAGCTTTGAATGTGGAATAAACCAACCCTCCAAATTAATTATAAAGGGAGTTTGCTGTGAGTTACATATTAAATTAGACCACACAAACTGAGGGTTTAGAGACACTTCTGCTTACAGACAGATGGTGAGATGATAAGAAATTCAGTTTGTCTCTCTCTCCTGTCCGTAACAGTAGTATATGGAACAGGTTTTATTGATGTACAGCACAGTAAATGTATGCAGGGGAGCAGGTTTTCAGTTGCTGTATCTTTCTGAGGTACTATTCAAAATCATGTTCCTTTACACACCATACTTTGCTGACATTAAATGTACATGTCACATGATGTAACTATTGCCAAATCCTTTGAACAGTCATGTAAACAGTCGCAGTTGTTTACCCCATGTCACTTCCCTTAAACAAGACCTCCTGACATAATTGTTCTGAAACTTTTTGAAAAGCAGGCTTTATTAACTGTTATCTTTCTATACTAAAGCCAATGGATCCTGTACTTACATTTATTATCCTAGAGTGAAGTTACATTTTAATCACTCATGGTTGATGTGATTTATTTCCACTTCAAAGCTGTCCTGCTAATTGTGGAAAGGCAGTTGCTCTATGATACAAAGACGTTCGAATATAAACCATTAACTCCCAACATCTAAACCTTCAGCTCTCCAACATTTACTATACAGTATCAGGGACACTGCATTAAAGATAAGCCCGTCAAATAGCAATGTTATATAAACAAATAAGTAAGGAAATTTTATGTATAGATTAATTGCATTAAGCAAACATAAATTAATCAGAGATAAAAACAAAAAGCTAAAAGCTACTGCGGATGCTGGAAATCCAAAACAAAACAAAAACAGAATTACCTGGAAAAACTCAGCAAGTCTGGCAGCATCGGCGGAGAAGAAATCAGTCAACGTTTCGAGCCTCCATGGCCCTTCGGCAGAACTGCAGCATAGTTTCAACAAGGGAGAAATATAAATTGGTTTAAGGTGGGTGGGGGGCGGGGGGGAAGAGACACATTGAGGGTGTGGTGTGAGCAGATAATCAAAAGATGTCAGAGACAAAAGGGTCAAAGAGGTGTCGAAGGTGGTGGTCTTTGTCTGAGAAAAGTGCTAATTAAGAATGGAATACAGGATATTCAAAGTACAGCTCTAGTGGGGGTGGGGTAGAAAGACTAAAGGTTTTAGTTTTAGATTTAAAAATAATGGAAATAGGTGGGGAAAGAAGAATCTATATAAATTATTGAAAAAAAAGCGGGTGGGGGGGGAAAGAAACGGGGTGGGGATGGGGGGAGGGGGGGGGGGAGATCTTAAACTCCCCCTCCCCCCATCCCCACCCCGTTTCTTTCCCCCCCCACCCGCTTTTTTTTCAATAATTTATATAGATTCTTCTTTCCCCACCTATTTCCATTATTTTTAAATCTAAAACTAAAACCTTTAGTCTTTCCACCCCACCCCCACTAGAGCTGTACTTTGAATATCCTGTATTCAATTCTTAATTAGCACTTTTCTCAGACAAAGACCACCACCTTCAACACCTCTTTGACCCTTTTGTCTCTGACATCTTTTGATTATCTGCTCACACCACACCCTCAATGTGTCTCTTCCCCCCCGCCCCCCACCCACCTTAAACCAATTTATATTTCTCCCTTGTTGAAACTATGCTGCAGTTCTGCCGAAGGGCCATGGAGGCTCGAAACGTTGACTGATAAATTAATCAGGTTAGATTTACATAGAAAATAATAAGAGGTAAATTGGTACTTTAAAATTTTACTCAGCAGTTTATACAGTTAAGTAAGAGGTTGTGCAGTAGAGTAGTTAACAATGATTTTAAAGTGACACTCAATACCATTCTGTCTTTCTTGGATTCTTGGTCTTCGCAATTTGTACAGCCATACAAAGATTCTTGCAGTATGTTAATTCCTTTGATTTAATGTGGTTAAAATGAATGTTATGGCACGTTTTATAACAAATAAGAGATAGATTGGCAAATAATATTTTAATTAGCTCAATGGTCTCTTTTCAGCAATGGAATTAATATGATAATCAGCATGTAGACAAAGGAAAAATAATTATGCATCAATAGTGATAAGTTCACTGGTTGCACAACACTACTTTTAGAAACATAGGAACTTTGGAACATGGGAAGACTATTTTGCCTCTCAAACCTGTTCCATCATTCAATTAGATCCTGACTGATCTGTACCTCAAATACATTTACCTGCCCTTGCTTCATATCTTTTGATACCCTTACCTAACAAAAATCTGTCACTTTCAAGATCTTAAAAATTTCTACTGATCTTGGATCCACAGAATTTGAGTGGTTATGGAGTGGTGTAGCAGCAGTAGGGAGTGCACTTAGTAAAAGAGTTCCAGATTTCCATTAGCCTTTGTGTGAAAAAGTGCTTTGTGTTTACAAATGTCACTGTAAATTGGCCTAGCTGTAATTTGATACAAAACAAAAACAGAATTACCTGGAAAAACTCAGCAAGTCTGGCAGCATCGGCGGAGAAGAAATCAGTCAACGTTTCGAGCCTCCATGGCCCTTCGGCAGAACTGCAGCATAGTTTCAACAAGGGAGAAATATAAATTGGTTTAAGGTGGGTGGGGGGGCGGGGGGGAAGTGACACATTGAGGGTGTGGTGTGAGCAGATAATCAAAAGATGTCAGAGACAAAAGGGTCAAAGAGGTGTCGAAGGTGGTGGTCTTTGTCTGAGAAAAGTGCTAATTAAGAATGGAATACAGGATATTCAAAGTACAGCTCTAGTGGGGGTGGGGTGGAAAGACTAAAGGTTTTAGTTTTAGATTTTAAAATAATGGAAGTAGGTGGGGAAAGAAGAATCTATATAAATTATTGAAAAAAAAGCGGGTGGGGGGGGAAAAGAAACGGGGTGGGGATGGGGGGAGGGGGAGTTTAAGATCTAAAGTTGTTGAATTCAATATTCAGCCCAGAGGGCTGTAAAGTGCCTAGTCGGAAGATGAGGTGCTGTTCCTCCAGTTTGCATTGGGCTTCACTGGAACAATGCAGCAAGCCAAGGACAGACATGTTGGCAAGAGAACAGGGTGGAGTGTTAAAATGGCAAGCGACAGGGAGGTTTGGGTCTTTCTTGCGGACAGACCGCAGGTGTTCCGCAAAACGGTCGCCCAGTTTGCGTTTGGTCTCTCCAATGTAGAGGAGACCGCATTGGGAGCAACGAATGCAGTAGACTAAGTTAGGGGAAATGCAAGTGAAATGCTGCTTCACTTGAAAGGAGTGTTTGGGCCCTTGGACGGTGAGGAGAGAGGAAGTGAAGGGGCAGGTGTTGCATCTTCTGCGTGGGCATGGGGAGGTGCCATAAGTGGGGGTTGAGGAGTAGGGGGTGATGGAGGAGTGGACCAGGGTGTCCCGGAGGGAACGATCCCTACGGAATGCCGTCAAGGGGGGTGAAGGGAAGATGTGTTTGGTGGTGGCATCATGCTGGAGTTGGCGGAAATGGCGGAGGATGATCCTTTGAATGCGGAGGCTGGTGGGGTGATAAGTGAGGACAAGAGGAACCCTATCATGTTTCTGGGAAGGAGGAGAAGGCGTGAGGGAGGATGCACGGGATATGGGCCGGACACGGTTGAGGGCCCTGTCAACGACCGTGGATGGAAAACCTCGGTTAAGGAAGAAGGAGGACATGTCAGAGGAGCTGTTTTTGAAGGTAGCGTCATCAGAACAGATGCGACGGAGGCGAAGGAACTGAGAGAATGGGATGGAGTCTTTACAGGAAGCGGGGTGTGAGGAGCTGTAGTCGAGGTAGCTGTGGAAGTCAGTAGGCTTGTAATGGATATTGGTGGACAGTCTATCATCAGAAATTGAGACAGAGAGGTCAAGGAAGGGAAGAGAAGTGTCAGAGATGGACCATGTGAAGATGATGGAGGGGTGGAGATTGGAAGCAAAATTAATAAATTTTTCCAGGTCCCGACGAGAGCATGAAGCAACACCGAAGTAATCATCGATGTACCGGAGAAAGAGTTGTGGGAGGGGGCCGGAGTAGGACTGGAACAAGGAATGTTCCACATACCCCATAAAGAGACAGGCATAGCTGGGGCCCATGCGGGTACCCATAGCCACACCTTTTATTTGGAGGAAGTGAGAGGAGTTAAAGGAGAAATTGTTCAGTGTGAGAACAAGTTCAGCCAGACGGAGGAGAGTAGTGGTGGATGGGGATTGTTGGGGCCTCTGTTCAAGGAAGAAGCTAAGGGCCCTCAGACCATCCTGGTGGGGGATGGAGGTGTCGAGGGATTGGACATCCATGGTGAAGAGGAAGCGGTTGGGGCCAGGGAACTGGAAATTGTTGATGTGACGTAAGGTGTCAGAGGAATCACGGATGTAGGTGGGAAGGGACTGGACAAGGGGAGAGAGAAGGGAGTCAAGATAACGAGAAATGAGTTCCGTGGGGCAGGAACAGGCTGACACGATCGGTCTGCCAGGACAGTTCTGTTTGTGGATTTTGGGTAGGAGGTAGAAGCGGGCCGTCCGAGGTTGGGCGACTATCAAGTTGGAAGCTGTGGGAGGAAGATCTCCAGAGGAGATGAGGTCAGTGACAGTCCTGGAAACAATGGCTTGAAGTTCTGTGGTGGGGTCATGGTCCAGGGAGAGGTAGGAGGAAATGTCTGCGAGTTGACGTAATTTGATGCTCCCCTTTGTTCTGGATTCTTCGACCACAGGAACTAACTTCTCTACATCTGCTCTATTGAAACCTTTTATCATTTTAAATTTGCCAATTGAATCACCTCTCAACATTCGGGGCAGGGTTTTCCCGAAAATTAATACATTTTTCCACCGATCGTGTCAGCCTGTTCCTGCCCCACGGAACTCATTTCTTGCTATCTTGACTCCATTCTCTCTCCCCTTGTGCAGTCTCTTCCCACCTATATCCGCTATTCCTCTCACGCCCTACATCATATCAACAATTTCCAGTTCCCTGGCCCCAACCACCTCCTCTTCACCATGGACGTCCAATCCCTCTACACCTCTATCCTCCACCAGGATGGTCTGAGGGCTCTCCGCTTCTTCCTCGAACAGAGGCCCGAACAATTGCCATCCACCACTACTCTCCTCCGTCTGGCTGAACTTGTTCTCTCACTGAACAATTTCTCCTTAAACTCGTCTTACTTCCTCCAAATAAAAGGTGTGGCTATGGGTGCCCGCATGGGCCCCAGTTATGCCTGTCTCTTTATGGGGTATGTGGAACATTCCTTGTTCCAGTCCTACTCAGAGCCCCTCCCACAAGTCTTTCTCCGATACATCGATGACTGCTTCGGTGCTGCTTCATGCTCTCGTCTGGATCTGGAAAAATGTATTAATTTTGCTTCCAATTTCTACCCCTCCATCATTTTCACGTGGTCCATCACTGACACTTCCCTTCCCTTCCTTGACCTCTCTGTCTCAATTTCTGGTGATAGACTGTCCACCAATATTCATTACAAGCCTACTGACTCCCACAGCTACCTCAATTACAGCTCCTCACACCCCGCTTCCTGTAAAGACTCCATCCCATTCTCTCAGTTCCTTCGCCTCCGTTGCATCTGTTCTGATGATGCCACTTTCCAAAACAGTTCCTCTGACATGTCTTCCTTCTTCCTTAACAGAGGTTTTTCCACCCACGTTGGTTGACAGGGCCCTCAACCGTGTCCAACCCATCTCACGCACATCCGTCCTCACACCTTCCTCTCCCTCCAACGACCATGATAGGTTCCCCCTTGTCCTCACTTATCACCCCACCAGCCTCCACATTCAAAGGATCATCCTCCGCCATTTCCGCCAACTCCAGCATGATGCCACCACCAAACACATCTTCCCTTCACCCCCCCTGGTGGCTTTCCGCAGGGATCATTCCCTCCGGGACACCCTCGTCCACTCCTCCATCACCCCCTACACCTCAACCCCCTCCCACGGCACCTTCCCATGCAACCGCAGAAGGTGCTACACCTGCCCCTTTACTTCCCCCCTCCTCACCGTCCAAGGGCCCAAACACTCCTTTCAAGTGAAGCAGCACTTCACTTGCACTTCCCTCAATTTAGTCTACTGCATTCACTGCTCCCAATGCGGTCTCCTCTACATTGGAGAGACCAAACGCAGGCTGGGTGACCACTTTGCAGAACACCTTCGGTCTGTCCGCAAGCATGACCCAGACCTCCCTGTCGCTTGCCATTTCAACACACCACCCTGCTCTCATGCCCACATGTCTGTTCTTGGCCTGCTGCAATGTTCCAGTGAAGCTCAACGCAAACTGGAGGAACAGCACCTCATCTTCCAACTAGGCACTTTACAGCCTTCCGGACTTAATATTGAATTCAACAACTTCAGATCATGAACTCTCTCCTCCATCCCCACCCCCCTTTCCCATCCCTCTTTTTCCAATAATTTATCATTTTTAAAAAATATATTTTTCTTTCCCCATCTCTTTTTACATTTATTTCGATATATTGTTTTATCTCCACCTTTTAGCCCATTTCGATTCCTTCCCCCCACCCCACCCCCACTAGGGCCATCTGCCACTTGCTTGTCCTGCTTGCTACCCTTAATGTCCCCATTAGCACATTCCTTAGATAATATCACCACCGTCAACACCCCTTTGTCCTTTTGTCTATGACATCTTTGGCAATCTCTTCTTTGCCTCCACCTATCACTGTCTGTCTATCCAGCTCCACCTGTCCCATCCCCCTCTACCAGCTTATATTTCACCTCATTTTTCTATTTCCTTAGTTCTGATGAAGAGTCATATGGACTCGAAACGTCAACTGTATTCCTCTCTGCAGATGCTGTCAGACCTGCTGAGTTTTTCCAGCTATTTTTGTTTTTGTTTCAAAGTTTTCTTAGTAGTATCCTACAATGCAATGTAATCATTCTCTGTGGCTCAATTGATCTGCAAAAATAAGCATTTTTCTCAGCATTTTCTTTTTCATCCTTGTCAGCTTTCTCCCCTCCTATAAAGAACAATTTCTTGCTAGATATGGTTCCCAAGAAATGTTGCTAGTCAGATTCCAGTAGCTTATTAATACATGAGACCGGGCAGTAAATGTTGGAAGCTGATTCCGCCACTGGGGTGGTGGAGTCCGATTGATCTATTTTCAAATATCATGGCCAAAATTTTCAAAGGGCAGCTGTGACAAATGGTATCTTTAAAACTATTATAGAATTAGCAGGCATAGCATTATGAACCCCTAGCAGGAGGTGGTATGCTTTATTTCTCTCTCTCTCTCTCTCTCCTTGGAAAGAATGTTCTTAGCAGCAGGTACAGAGGTAAACAAAGATAATAGCCAAGTAGAATGGTGTTCTTAGGAGTTTCAAGGTGAGGTCTCCTGGTATAGGTTTCCATATTGACATTCCTGAATCGATAGGAAGTCATCTTGTACCCTCTTATTTATACAAGTGGCTAGCAGGAGTTCACAAATGGGACCCAGTGTGAGTTAAGATAAAAGATGGCCTCAGCCAAAGTGATGAACAGAGGGGAGGTGACACCTTCGGTACCTGCCTTTGATTATTGGCCTGAGCTACTCAAAAAGTGATTGAGATAGAGTAAACAACCAGCCACTAGAAAAGTGCTCCAGGCTTACGAGGGCAATCCTCCTCTGGCAGCTGCCTTTTTCAGATAGAGAAAGACCATGGAAGAACGAGGAAGTCCAGAGGAAGGACTTCCTAACACTTCAGTTAGAGAGCAAAAGGCTGCCATCATAAGCTACAGAGATCAATAATCATCCTGCAGCATCCATTTGTTCGTCCTCCAGGACTGGTAAACCATTCTCACCTGTCAGGGGTTGCTTTTCCTATCTATTGATCTTACATACCATTTTAAACTGTTGTTTCTTAATAAGCTGCTTAATAAACAACTTTAAAATCACTTATGAGCTGGAACCCCTTTTTGAGTAATATGTGACTCCCAAACCTTAACCTTACACTGTGGGGTGGGGGCCTAATGCTGGAGGGCTTTAAAATCGTGGTCCTGGAGGTTTCATCAGGATCCCAACACCTTCAGGACAATTTTGAACTTTAAAAGGGCTTAAGGACTTGTTAAGGGGCTTGTCCAGAACAGAGTATATTTTTTGAAACTTTTTCCGGTGAGCCTGAAGAATCTTATGCATGTCAGTGCACAGCTGTCGGATTCACCACAGGGCCCAAATAAACCTCTCTGCGGGTGCCTTGAAAACAAATCTGTGGGGCCAACTATCGCTGGCACAAGAGCTGGTCCTTATCTTGTTGTTCAAGGCTGCTGTCCATCTTGTTCCACCTCCATTGTTCCACCTCCATGGCCTTCCCTGGAGCTGTCAGCTCTAATCGACAAAGCAACAGCAGTCCCCCCAACCTGCCTGCTGTCTGTTTTTTTTACTGGTGCCAGGCAGGCAGTCCCCAGCCCTTGGAGGCACTCAGCACCTCTAAATGGGTGCCCAGCTCACCTCCTAACCAGTTAGGCCATTTACATTCAAAAACCATGTCACAAGTGTGATACAGCCCGCATGTCGGTCAGGACCCAGAATTCATCCAGGTGTCAGGTTCTCAATCCTGCATTGAGAATCCGGCCCTAAATGTGCACTTCCATCGGATGATCAATGGCAAGAACCCTGACCATTATTTCTCAGTGTTGCTTTCTCAGACTAAGGATGCTTAGTTGCAGCACCCCCATCCTTATTCTGGCTGGAATGGGATATTCTGCCACAAATCTGGGATCAAACATAGAACTTGCTTGTTCTATTTGACTTAGCTGCCCGCTGGATAAACACAGTTGCATCAATTTTCACTTACTTCTCCCAGTATTAACAAAGTGGTGACCACCTGTTAACATTGACAATGCAATTGGCATCATTTTATAAGGGGCCTAACACTAGGTGGAAAAAGTCTCTGCCTGTTTCAGGCTACTGGAGTTTAATTTTGCAATTCAATTCAAATCAATGCATCTAAGAATTTATTTAATTACCTTTCTTGTACTTGAAGTGCATCCAATAACTGAAGGATGAACATTATCGGGTGAACTTTTTTCTTTATTGTGCCGGGATATCAACGATCGCCAGGAATAATAAAGTGGTGGTGGGAGGTCAGGGGTGGAGGTCAGAGACCTGTATGGCATCGGAAGCTTGGGAAGAGAATTAGATGGTTGTAAGCTGGACCAGAGCTGGGGGCAAATGGCAGTTGGAGACCTGGGATAAGTTTCAGACACATGGGCCTGAATTTTTCCCTTGGTGGGCGCGCGCGATCAGTGGGCCCGGGAGCAGTCGGGAAACAGGCCCCCGACTGCGATGGGCCCACAACTGCAATTTCATGCTGGCTGGCCAATTAAGGTGCCGCCCAGCGTGAAACACACCTTCCCAATAGTCAGAAAGGGTCGGAGGGGGCCTGTCGGGTGCCAGGTCCAATGGCAACTGAGTGGGCAGTTTAAAATTGGCAGAGGCAGCTCCCTGAAGGCTGCCGGGGAGAATCATTCTGTGGCCTGGAGACTGGAGCAATGGCCTTAACAGTGGCTGGAGACTTTGGGTGGGAGGGCAGGTCAGGTGGGCACTTGGCCCCCGTTTTTTGGACAAGTGCCTCATGGTCCTCGTGGAGGAGGTGGGTGTCAGGTGGGGTACCCTCATTCCCAGGGATGGCAGGTGGAGGCCACCGCATCAGACCAAAAAAGTTTTGGAGGAGGTGGCAGCCAAGGTCAGTAGCCATTATGTCGTGAGGCACAAATGGGTGCAGTGCCGCAAAAGGTTCAATGGCCTGCTGTGCTCAGTAAGGGTGAGCACCGTGCTGGCATGGATCAGCGTGGAGAAGTGTTAAGGGCTGGCCGTTCCCCCATGGAACTCAGATGTGTTAGAGTCTGAGTGACAACTGTCAATGATGCCGGAGCTAGCCAAGGGGGTGAGCCCTGGCTGCCTGGCCTGAGAGCTTTGTGCCTCGGGGGCCACGACTCGGATGTGCCCTGCAAGATGTTGCTCAGGTGGGGTTGGTCAGGCTGCAATGGCGCTGCAGGTTGACTAATCAATGTTACTCTGTCCTTTCAGGAGAAGAGGAGCCATAACAACATAGAGAGGTCAAAGACAAGTGGAGGCCCCCCCAAACCTCTTAATCATGATGGGGTTTGAACTGGATGCTTTGGGGATGGAAAGCCTCCACCTACCTCGTTCATCCAGTCATGGAGAGACAGGAATGAGAGTTTAGGATTGTGCAAACATTCTTCATTGATGGGAGCCTCAAAACTGGAGTCCCCATTGATCATTGAAAGATGAAGGCACCATGATGCAGATCTCCATTGTCTCACTAGGGTGCCTGGCATGCACAGTGACAATCTGATGACTTAAACTAATGACATGTCGTTGTACTCCCTTAGATTCGCCAGCACGCACTCGTATGCAGGACCCTGAAGAGCCAACCTTGACGCCAGAGGACAGTCGGGCTTCAGATGCACCTGCATCACACCCGCTCTCTGAACCAGGAACCAGTGTAGATACCAGCAGCTCAGAGGGCATTCGATCAGCGGCTAGAATGTCGGTGCACAGCGGGGAGAGCACTTCACACTCGCTTGAGGAGCAGGCGGAGGCAGAGAGTTCCCAGGGCACCGGCAGTCAGAGGACTGCTGGAGACCAGGACTATGCTGAGTCAAAGGCAAATGATGAGTCTCTGGAGTCGTCCATTAGGAGGCAGATCCTGGATGTCCAGCAGGATGTGCGGGAGAATCTGGCTGAGATCCATGAGGGTCTGCATGCCGTGGTCTCTGTTGTTGAGGAGTCCATGCGGAGCATAAGCACTGTGTTGACCCTCATCGCCGAGGGCACTGCCTCCTCCATTGAGAGTGGCAACTCTCATGGAGATGCAGCTCCAGGGACAGAATCAGGGGTTCCTGGGGTTGCGCTTGGGCCTGCAAGCCCTCACACAGGCAATGACCTCCGGCGGTCAGTGCCAGTGTGGGAGATGGATGAGGCGCTTAGTATCCCAGCTACGTGCCCATCCATCAATGGCAAGCAGGGAGGTCCAGAGAAACCTCACATTGGTGCACTACCTGCTTGTCATCTCTGTGGGCTCCTCTCATGGTGCTCTGGATGACGGCAGCAGCTCCTCTGCTCCTCTGCCAGTGACCGTGGCATCTAATGAGGCTGCGATGACTGGGCAGATGCCAGCCATGGCACTGGCCACTCCCTCCCAGGCGGGTCCACCACAGGCTCCGCTGGCCAAAGGACGACTGTAAAGGTCATCTATGCCAACAAGCCAACAGAGTCAGCAGGCTGGCTCCAATGCTGCTTCTAGCGAGGGGGGTCTCACCCAGATGCAGCACTCATAAACATAAGTTTAAGGCACCATGAGCACAAGAAGGACTAATCACCGGTGATCTTCCATTCTGCCATGTTCTGTTTATATGGTTACTGATGTAGGCGTTAACACCATATATGGTAATGTTCATTTGTTTTGAGGGTCAAAATTATATAAATTTTGCTCTTGTCTTAATGGCATGAGTAGGCCTCGCCTTTTTCCTTTGGTGCAGGGTACCTCAGTTTCCAATGCTGGACATGTGTGGTTCTAAACTTTATTGCACAGGCATTGAGTGGACTTTGGGTTCAAATGAAAGGGTCATTTCAGACATCCGGGATGGAGGCAGCAGTCCTGGCAAGAGCTGGAAACAGATCTTTGGCAGCCTTGCTAAATGAGCATTGGATCAAGGCATCCCTGGTGTCCCTGCCTCCCTGAAGGATACAGAGGTCTGCCTCCACACTCTCAGCGTTCTCCTCACTGTGCTCCTCTTCTGACTCACTACTGGATTCATCCTTTGTGCCTTGTGGAGCTACCTCAAGATCCTATTCCTCCAGTGGGTCCCTCCTTGCCAGTGCCAGATTGTGGAGAATGCAGCATGCAACCACTATCAGTGACACCTGCTGTGGGGGGTATTGTAGTGCTTTCCCTGAACAGTCCATGCATCGGAAGTGCGTCTTCAGAAGACCAATGGTCCTTTCTATCACCGCCCTTGTGGAGGCATGACTCCCATTATAATGCTGCTCTGCCTGTGTTCTTGGGTGGCGGAGAGGTATATTGAGCCACCTTTTCAACGGATAGCCCTTGTCACCCAGCAGCCATCCATCCAATCGGGCTGGAGCACTGAATAGCCTTGGCACCTGGGAATGTCTAGGGATTTAAATATCATCGGAGCTGCCAGGGTTCCTTGCACAGACTTGCAGAATCTGCATCTGGTCACAAACTATTTGGATATCATTGAGTGGAACCCCTTCCAGTTGATGAAGGCACCCGGTTGACCCACTGGCACCTTGATGTGTGCAGTCAATTGCACCCTGGCTGCAGGAGAACCCAGCAATCGCTGTAAACCCTCTGGCTCGCTCAACCTGACTGGCCTCGTCCGTACGGAAATGAATAAATATCATTACCCACCTGAACAGAGCTACTGTCACCAGCTTGACGCAACTGTGGACAGCTGATTGGGAGACTCCACACAGTTTCCCTACTAAGACCCGGAAAGAGCCAGAGGCAGAGAAGTTGAGGGCCATTGTTACTTTCAGAGTCAGTGGTATTGGGTGTCCACCCACACAGTTGGAGGTGATCTCAGGTCCTATCATATGACAAATGGAGGCCACAGTCTCCCTGGAGAGGTGGAGCCTCCTTCAGCATTGCACCTTGGACATATTGAGGTAGCTGCATCGCTGCCTGTAAATCCTGGCAGCAGGATAGTGGCGTCTTCTGCAGCCCCTTATGCCTTGGACTACCTGCTGCCCCTGCGCACCTCATGCCTGCACCTTTCCTCCCACAGGTTTCTCCCCTGCAAGCTGCATTGGGACACCTGGCCTCCTCTCCCTTCTGTCCCTCTCTACCTCCTTAGAAGAAGTGCCTCCAGCGGAGAGCACAATCTCTATTATCAGTGTAACAAAAGCTGTCTGATACCTGGAAGGGTCCACACGGTCAAAATTCTCCGGGGGCCTTGGAGACACCAATGAGTTCTGAAATGAAGCCTAGAAGTGCTAAGGCTGAAGCTCAGAACAGAGATGAAACTGTCAAGTTTAAATAAGCAACCAACAGCAAACTATTTCCTAAACTCCTCACTACTCACAATGGCAATGCTGCTGACCCTTTTTATCCCGCCCTTGGATGAGGTTTTGCAAAAGGTAGACTGCCCGTTTTGCCCATTCGACAAGCGTGAAATCGCACGGGCAACGTAAAATCGGGATCAATTGCCTTAAATGGACTTTTAACTGATTGCGGGCACGGCTCCAACACACACGTGCACCCGCTGATCTGAAGATTGCTCGTGTGCGGGCTGGTGTCGAGATGTTCGCCCGACGTCATCTCGCATGATTTCACGCCCGATTGGGTCAGGCGTGCGCATGCCCACAAGGCATAAAATTCTGTCCATGAAAAAGTTTAAACATTGTGCACGTTTTGAGACCGTATGATCCTTCTTCAGGGAGAAAAAAATTCTCCTCATTTCTAAATGGGCAACCCCTTAATTTTAAACAGTGACGCTGGTTCTAGATTCTTCCACAAAAGGAAACATCCTTTCCATAGCCACCCTGTCAAGGCCCCTCAAGATCCTATATGTTTCAATCAAGTTGCCTTTTACTCTTCTAAACTCCAGTGGATACAAGCCTAGCCTGTCCAATCTTTCCTCTTAAGACAACCCACCCATTCTAGATATTAGTCTAGTAAACCTTCTTTGAACTGCTTCCAATGCATTTACATCCTTCCTTAAATAAGGAGACTAATACTGTATGCACTACTTCAGATGTGGGTTCACCATTGCCCTGCATAACTGAAACATAACCTTCCTGCTTTTGTTTTTAATTTCCCTCACAATAAACGATAACATTCTATTGGCCATCTTAATTACTTGCTGGATCTGCATATAACCTTTTGTGATTCATGCACAAGGAAACCCAGATCCCTCTGCGTCTCAGAGCTCTGCAATCTCTTATCATTTAGATAATATGCTTCATTTTTATTCTTCCTGCCAAAATTGACTAAGATCAAGGCTACCTCAAATCCAAGGCTGACAGTCTACCTCAAATCCACCTTCCTGCACTACCTCCATATCCTTTGATCTGCTTGGTATCCAAAAAATTCTCTCTTGACTTGAATATACTTAACAACTGAGCATCCACAGCTCCCTGGGATAGAGAATTCCAAAGGCCCACAATGTTTTGAGTGGAAAATTTTCTCCTCATCTCAGTCCTAAACTCCCAGGCTGGGGGACATATCCTCTCAGTATCTACCCTATCAAACCCGACCCGCTCGATCGTGAAATGACGCGCTTTGCCGTCGGCCAAGCATCCCGACGTCAACGCGCAGTCACGTGATAGTTCGCTCGGCAGGCACACGCTGGAGCCGACAGCACACCCGCCGACAATGAAAAGGCTTGTTAAGGCCATTAAGTAATCAATTAAATTAAAATTTTCGCTGCCCGTCCAACCTAATGGTTGGCGGGCAGGTGAAAAGGCCAAGCGGCCTTTGCATTTCTTTGGAAACCTCATCCAAGGCCACTCACTCTCTCACACAAACCCCCACATCTCCATCTGGCCTTATGTCCTCTGGAGACTGCCTCCTCAGCCCTCATCATCTTGAGGCCACTTGTACAGATCGACACGTGCCCCCACACACACCCTGGGATAACCCCCTTCCCTAGAGCAGCCCTCGCCCTGAAGCCCCTTCCCCTGCCTGAGGCCACTTCCTCCACTTCCCCAAGCAAGCACTAGCCCTGCATCGGTTGAAATGCTTACTGCTAGTCTGGTAGATAGAGACCTGCCCATGAGTCTCCCAACAGTGATGTGGTACTGCCTGCAAAACCTGGTGGTGATAACTATGAGTGCTGCCCGGAGCAAGGTAGGCAATCAAACCCCAAAGTCCTAAGCGAAGTGCAGCTCGCCAGGTTCATGTCATATACGTATAGTTGATTCTGGCGAGCAGGGCTTATAATGAGATGTTAAACTATTGAAATTAGGTTTCCGGCGTGTGGCTGCGGGAAACGTGGCCCGCCACTGATGAGTGGAGTGGACAATCGCAAACTGGTTTAACGATGGCATAAAACTGATTTTTGGCATTCTCACCATATTGTCCGTTCACGCTGCCAAACATGCCTGCCGCTAATGGAAAAAGAAAATTCCAGCCCAGGACTTGAGCACAAAATTCCAGGCTGACTCTACACAGCAGTACTGAGGGGGTGCGTTGCACCATTGGAGGTGCTGTCTTTTGGATGAGGTGTTAAACTGATGCCCTATCTGCCCTCTCAGGTACCAACATACAAACATATGAAATAGGAGCAGAAGTAGGCCTTTCAGCCTCTCGAGCCTGCTCTACCATTCAATAGAGTCATGGTTGATCTGTTTGTGGTTCGAGTTCCACATTCCCATCTAGCCCCAATAACCTTTGATTCCCTTGCCTATCAAGAATCTATCTACCTCTGCCTTAAAAATATTCAGTGAGCCCCACCTCTACTGCCTTTTGAGACAAAGAGTTCCAAAGTCGCACAATCCTCTGAGAGAAAAAAAATTCTCCTCATCTCTGTCCTATAAGGGTGACCCCTAATTTTAAAACAGTGCTGCCCTAGTTCTGGACTCACCCACAAGAGGAAACATCCTTTCCATGCCCACCTTGTTGAGCCCATTCAGGATCTTCTATGCTTCAATCAGGTCACACCTCACTCTTCTAAATTCCAGCGGAAACAAACCCAGCCTTTCCAACCGATCCTCATGAGACAACCCGCTCATTCCAGGTATCAATCTAGTAAACTTTCTTTGAACCGCCACCAAGGCATTTACATCCTTCCTTAAATAAGAATACCAAAACTGCACACAGTATTCAAGATGCGGTCTCACCAATGCCCTGTATAGCTGAAGCATAACACCCTTACCTTTATGTTCAATTCCTCTTGTAATAAGCCATGGCTAATGCCTTCTTGATTACATGCTGAACCTGCGTACTAACTTTTTGTGACTCATGCACGAGAACAGCTAGATCCCTCGCACCTCAGAATTCTGCAGTCGTTATACGTTTAAGTAATACTCTGCTTTTTTATTGTTCCTGCCAAAGTGGACAACTTCATATTTTCCCACATTACACTCCATCTGCCAGATTTTTGCCCATTCACTCAACTTATTTATATTTGTCTGCAAACTCCTTATGTCTTCTTCACAACATACTTTCCTACCTATCTTTGTATCATCTGCAAATTTAGCTACCGTGCCTTTGCTCACCAAATCTAAGTCATTGATGTAATTTGTAAAATGTTGAGGCCCCAGCATAGACCCTTGTAGGACTCCACTCGTCACATCCTGCCAATCGGACAAATACCCATTTATGTATACTCTGTTTTCTGCCAGCCAGCTAATCATCTATCCAGACTAATATGCCACTCCTACACTATGAGCTTTTATTTTCCACAATAACCTTTGATATGGCATCTTACCAAATGCTTTCTGAAAATCCAAGTACAATACGTCTATAGTCTCCCCTCCATCCGCCGCATATGTTACTCCTTCAAAGAACTCTAATAAATTGGTTAAACATGATTTCCCTTTCATAAAACCATGCTGACTCTTCCCAATTACCTTGAGTTTTTCTAAGTACCCAACTATAACGTCTTTAATAATCGACTCTAATACCTTCCCCATGACAGACATCAAGCTAACTGGCCTATAGTTTCCTGTTTTCTGCCTCCCTCCTTTCTTGAATAGAGAGGTTATATTTCTACTTTCCAGTCTGATGGAACCTTTCAGAATATAGGGAATTTTGGAAAATTAACACCAATCCATCTAATACCTCATTAGCCACCTCTTTTAAGGCCCAAGGATGAAGCCCATCTGGACCCGGAGACTTGTCAGCCCGCAGCTCCATCAGTTTGCTCAGTGCTGCTTCCCTGGTGATTGTAATTTTGCCAAGTTCCTCTCTCCCCCCCCCAACTCCCCGACCCCCACCCCACCAGCTCCCTACAGCTAGTACTGGAATGTTTTTTGTATCCTCTATAATGAAGGCAGAAGCAAAATATTTGCTCTTTCATCCGCCATTTCCTTATTATCTACTATTAACTCCCTATTCTCACTCTCTAGTGGACCAACACTCACTTTACCTACTCTTTTCCTGTTTAAATACTCTTGCTATCCATTTTTACATATCTAGCTAGCTTCCTCTCATACTTTCTTTCTTTCTCCTGATTAACCTTTTAGTCATTCTCTGCCATTCTTTATATTCTGACCAATCATCTGACCTGCACTAATCTTTGCACAGTTATGTGCTTTTTCTTTAAGTTTGATGCTTTCCCTAACTTCTTTAGTTAACCACAGATGGTGGGTCTTCCATTTAAATCTCTTAGAACTAGTATGAACTAGTATGAAGAAGAACAGAGGAGTTACATGCCCTGGCCATATCCTATCCTTAATCGGCATCACTAAATCAGATTATCTGGTCTTATAACATTGATGTTTGGGGGAGATTGCTGTGCACAAATTGGTTGTTGTGTTTTTCCTACATCACAACAGTGATTGCACTTCAAAAAGTAAATAATTAATTGCAAAGTGCTTTTGGACATCCTGTGGATTTGAAAGACGCTATATAAATGTGAGCCTTTCTTTCTTCTTCTGGCACGTGTCCCAATTTAATTAGGGTAATCTGATAATCAATGCATTTGTATGGGAGACTATAACTGCAAACACTATCTGTGTATGAAATATAGGGTGATATTCACTACTAATATAAGCTGGGCATATTTTTCTAACATGTGTTCATTAAATATTACTGGATTGGGTGTTTGGCCCTAAAATGTTGGTGCAGCATAGATCGGATTTATCAGACTAAATTAAGTTGACATTGGGAAATGGATCTGGGTCCTCACTTTCCCCCAGATGACAATGTAATTAGAAACTGAAGAAAGTCTGTAACATTGGTAAATGCAGGACTCAAACAAAGAAACTTAAAAGAAAATATATAATCTCTTGAGAATAGATGGATTTTAAATTCAAGTGATCAATCTCCACAAATTTGGCTGAACTATGTATGTGAATTTGAAAATAAATTCCTAATACTATCTTGTCACATTGAATTCTCACTGTCAATAATACAAAATTGTACAGAAGTCTGTAATAATGCATCATTTTAATTAATTGCTTGAAACTACACTTAATATTTAATTGATTGCAAATATCAAACTTGAAGGTAACATATAATAAAGCATCTGCAATGTAAATGCTAAAAAGTTTCTAAGAATTGTAAAATGTATGACTTTTTAAAAAAATTCTATTCAACTGAGACATTCCTTATTCATTCAACATGACCCAATGTTTGTGTATTCAACTGAGACATTCCTTTTCCACTCAGCATGACCCAATGTTTGTGTATCCTTGATGAAGCAATTTATCAAATTCAGCAGTTCACCAGATAAGCCACAAAGGGCACCCTTCTCAAAAGTTGAGTGAGTGAACTAGGCATTAAAGGAATCACTCAATTTCTGTACTAAGACTACGAGTATCACAAGGCAACAGAGTTGTTCTGCAGCAAAACTGACAACCAGGAAGCAAGTCCTTGTGATTAAAAAGTTACAATGCCGTCTGTTTTGCTATGGTTGATATGAACTTTGACATTGCTAGCAGACAGCAGGTCTCTCTGAAATTAGCAGGATCTAACTCTGATCTAATTACTGTGGACAACCACAATATTTACTACTGTAATTTCATATCCTACATTTTGCAGGGACAGTTGAAACTAATGAAGATCTAACTTTTTAGATCAGACTTTCAGAAACCTTTCAGAAGCATTAATACTATCCATCTTTTCTAATATCAAGTCTAACCTTTTTGTGAACTTTGATTCAGCTATTGTGTTTCAATGTTTCAGTAGGACATATGAGGGATGATTCAACCGCTGGGCACTTCTGGTGAGGAGAGGCCTCTCAGGTCAGAAAATTGTTAGCCCAACATGCTGGTTTTACACCCAATTAAATTAATAGAAAATTGGGATTGTTGGCACATGATTTCCTGACCTAGTTCCTATGATACTGCTTCACACGAGGAGCACCCAATGGAGGTGCAGGCCTATATTATTCGATTTTAGATTACAATGCAGCAAATATGATGCTCAGCAACTCTGTTCTGTCCACAGAAATGTAGCATATGATTCCATTGTTTTCAAACATGGAATCTTTGCAAACTTTTTGCAAAGGGATCCTATTATGAATCGGCACTACTTCTATTCAAAGATATTCTGCTAAAGATACTTGATTCCAAATCTTGCTTAATGGAGATTGAGTCTTATTTAAGATAGTAAAAGTCAGACAAGAAAGATCATAGCCAGAGCTGAGTTCAGGCTCATTCATTACCTGATTTATTTAAGAACAATTAACAATAGTTTATAAATTCATGAGGGTATCAGCTGCCCATTACCAATTAAAGCAAGTTTCAAAGTTTAAGGCAAGCATAGATAGTGTGCGACCTTTCTGTCACTACATTATACTATGGGCGGAATTCTCCCATGCCCCTGTCAGCGGGTTTATTGGCGGGCGGGAAGAGAATTCGGCAGGAGCTCCAAAAATCAGTTTCACGCCGGCATGAATGACAGCAGGATCTTCCACTACTGCTCGCCATGGTGGGTCATGATTCCTGCCAGAGGCCGGCATGAAACCGATTTGCATTCCGCTAATGGGATGCAGATGAAGGCCTAAACTTAAGAAGGCCTTAGGCAGCTCGCAGAGATCCGAGGAGAAGATGGAGGCCTAAAGCCACCGGATCCTGGAACACCACGTGCAGCACTAGGCGGGTGCAGCCTCAACCATGTGAACCTTCTCCGCAAAGCCACTTCCAGAAGTTGGCAGTTCTTGGCGCAGCAACTTCACCCAGGAATCAAATCTTCTTCCAAGGACTTTGCCCAGGCATCGGACCTTCTGCCAGGGCTTCACCATGGGATCGGACCTTCTTCCAGGGTCTTTGCCATGGGATCAGACCTTCTTCCAGGAACTTCGTCATGGGGTTGGACCTTCTTCCAGAGACTTTACCCGGACATCAGGCCTTCTTCCAGGGACGTCACCATGGGATCGGACCTTCTTCCAGGGACTTTGCCATGGGATTGGACCTTCTTCCAAAGACTTTACCCGGACATCAAGCCTTCTTCCAGGGACGTCACCATGGAATCGGACCTTCTTCCAGGAACTTTGCCATGGGGTAGGACTTTCTTCCAGGGACTTCACCGTGAAATCGGATCTTTTTCCAGGGACTATGTCATGGGATAGAGTGGGAAGGTGGGAATGGCTATGGTAGGTTCCAGGCCATGGAGAGGGGGTGTTACGTGCACATCTGAAGGTTCATGGGTGTTGAGAGGTGAAGAGGCAAGGAGGCGGGGGGGGGAGGGGGGTGGTGGTCGGTGGTGTCAACGTCTGAAGGGGCATTGGGGAGTGTCAAGGTCTGAAGGGACATGGGGGGTGTCGAGGTGGAAAAGGCCATGGGGGCATGTCAAGGTGTGAAGGTGTGAAGGGACATTGGGGGGCTATCGAGGTATAAAGGGGCATGGGAGGTGTTGACATCTGAAGGGGCATGAGAGGGATGTCGACATTTGAAGGGGCATGGGGGTTGTCAAGGTGTGAATTGGTTCACCGGGAGGGGCTGGTGGAGTCAATTGTGGACTTCTGGGATACGAACTATGTAGCCGTGGTATGAGGGAATAGTGAGTGTTACGGGGGTAGAAAGGGTCAGTAGGTTGGGATGGTGAGGATGCAACAATGTCACATGAAGGGGCGCCGAGAGTTGTTGGTGAGGACTTGGAGATATACATGGATTCGGAGGGGTGGGCAGGAGGAGAGTGGACAACTCAATGGTGACGGGAGGGGGATCGGGAGGAAGCATATGTGGATGTTGATCTGAACATTGTCGTGGAGGAGGGAGAGGGTTGAAGGGTAATGGTGGGGAGGTCAAAAGTTATGCTAGGAGGTCAGTGGTCATTGGGGATAGCGTGTGGGTGACTTGTGGAGAGGAAATGATGTTGGAGCTCAAGAAAATTGTGACTTGCTGGTCTAGTTGAAACTATCCAGATCTATGGAGATCTTGAGATCCTGCATGGGAATTGGGTCAGTGGGTGGGCGGAGATGTGGGTCATCCCAACAGGACAACTGAAGGGGATCCCCAGCATGTAGTATTGACAATGCTAGGGACATGGGACACATGAGGCTTTGAAGGATAAGTCTCAGCACGCGTGGGACAGTGCTTGCACATGGCTCCTTAAGGCCCTGGCACATGCCCTTGACTCCCTGCAGATGCTTCATTCCAGTGGATCAGGTGTCCGCAGGCAGAGAAGGGGAAGGGGTGATCAGTAAGCCTTAAAGACAATGCTGAAACAAGACAATAGACATTATTGAAGTGAAAGTAATTATATTTATAAAAGTTCTCTAATTGTGGCATTCAATTGTTCACCTGTGCAACCGGTTGTGATTTAATATTTCTCGATTATCCTTTCCCTGCTACTTCTTCTAAGTGCTCTCCCGACATCTGCAGCAGGGGTGGAAGCAGCCTGCTGACCACTTGGCCCTCCTGACATGTCAGTTAGCACCAGTTAGCACTTCCGACATGCCTTCCTTCTTCTTTAACTGAGCACCCACCCCCCCACCGACCCCCCGCCGCCCACACTGTGGTTGACAGGGCCCTCAGCCGTGTCCAACTCATCTCCCGTGCCTCTGCCCTCACACCTTCTCCTCCCTCCCAGAACCATGGTAGGGTCCTCCTTGTCCTCATTTTTCACCCTACCAGCCTCCGCATTGAAAGGATCATCCTCCACCATTTCCGCCAACTCCAGCATGATGCCACCACCAAACACATCTTCCCCTCACCACCCCCATCAGCATTCTGTAGAAAATGTTCCCCCCAGGGCACCCTGGTCCACTCCTCCATCACCCCCAACACTTCATCCCCTTCCCATGGCACCTTCCCATGCAACTGTAGAAGGCGCATCACCTATCCCTTTACCTTCTCCCTCCTCACTGTCCAAGGGCTCAAACACTCCTTTCAGGTGAAGCAGTGCTTCACTTGTACCTCCTTCAATTTAGTCTACTGCATCTGCTGCTCCCATTGTGGTCTCCTCTACACTGGGGAGGCCAAACACAGACTGGGTGACCACTTTGTGGAACACCTCCGGTCTGTCCGCAAGTAAGACCCGGGCCTTCGGTCACTTGCCATTTTGACACACCACCCTGCTCTCATGCCCACATGCCCGTCCTTCGCCTGCTGCAATGTTCCAGTGAAGCCCAATGCAAACTGGAGGAACAGCACCTCATCTTCCGATTAGGCATTTTACAGCCTTCTGGACTTAACATCAAATTCAATAACTTCAGACCATGAACTGTCTCCTCCTCCTCGTCCCTCTTTTTTAAATCTCCTTTTTTCTACATTCATTTTTATTTTTTATCCACTTATTTTTATTTTCATTTTTATTCATTTATCCATAGTTTCATCCCCTTTTTTATCCCCCCTTCTACCCCATTTTTTATCCTTTTTTTCCCCCACCAGGCCATCTGTTCCATGTTCCATGTTGTTCTTTCACACAATGCTACCCTTGTTCTGTTATTATCACATTCTGCTTACTTACCTTTATGCCACTATCAGCACCTTTTTTAGCACTAACCACTACCATTAACACTCCCTTTGTCCTTTAGTTCATGACATCTTTGTCAATCCCTCCTTTGTCCCTACCTATCACTGGCCCTCGATCCAGCTCCACCTGCTCCACACCCCCCTTAAACAGTATAAATTTCATCACATTTCCACTTCTCTTCAGCTCTGAAGAAGGGTCATATGGACTCAAAACGTTAACTCTGTTTCTCTCTCCACAGATGCTGCCAGACCTGCTGAGTTTTTCCAGCATTTTCTGTTTTTGTTTCAGGTTTCCAGCATCCGTAGTTTTTTGCTTTTAGTTTAGTGAACAGTTAGCCCTGTTGCCTTGGATAACTTTGATGACCATCCTCTGGAGAGCCAAGGCCCGGAGGCTTACTCTGGCTGTCCTGCAGTGGGCCAGCTGCTGCCTCTGTGACAGAGGCTGAGGTTAAAGAGGATTTCGAAGGGCCTGACAACCTCTGAGATTCTTGAGTGGATGTTCCGGGGTGTCCAGCTGCTGCTCCTCTTCCCTTTGGGTGCCCAAGGGACCCTGCCTGACTCCTTGAGGGATAGGGGCACCTGGAGGGAGGCCCCCATGGCTACTGCAGTGGGGTACGTCTGCATGCATCTCCAGCAGAATCTGCTGAACTAGGATCCCCATGGAATCCGCCATCCTTTCCATTGAGACCTCAATGCGTGCACAGGTCGGCACCACTTCATCAGCCAGTAGGTGGCCTTGGCCTCTTCCTGGTAGCACCTGTAAGTGAGAGAGAAGAGAGCGACTGACTACATGAGCTATCTTCAAGATGGAGGCACCCTTGGCCCTGAGGTTTCGATTCCATTGTTGTAAGCTGCAGGGCTATGGGCCGGATGCAGGAAGGTGGTATTAGAAAGGGCACCTGGGTGTCCTCAGGCTGGCATGGACAAGATGGGCCGAATGGCCTCCTTCTGTGCTGTAACGTTTCTATGGTTCTAATATAAAATGTTGGGCAAAGTTGTAAAGTTATTTTTGCATGTCTTGCTCATCATCCCATCAACTAATTCTAAATGAGGCTTATTCTTAGGATCCAGATCTGTCTGATTCTGTACTGCCATGTGGAAGCACAAATGAGTAGTTTTGATGAGGTATTTATCAAGGCTTGTGAAGGGTTTATGTTCCCCCTGCTACCTAACCTTACCCCACTAACTTAACCATTCAAGACAATTCACAGTAAGGCATTTATGGGACTCCTCCAGATTTAAAGTATACAATCACCTTTCACTACATTATTACAGTCTAAGAATGTATAATAATGAAACTGAAGATAGAAAAATCTTCGGAACCAGATGGTTTCCACCTGAGGGTGTAAGAAATAGGTAAGGAAATTGCACAGCCTTAATCTTCCAAAGCACTCTGGATTTGAAACTGCAACTCCCTTACTTAAAAGGAGAAGGGCTGGATTTTCTGGTCCCCGTCGAGTGTGCTTTTGGCAGGGGGACACCCGCCAAATATGATGGATGGGTAGTCCACCGCCTACCCACCCAGCCCTGACCCAGTCCCCATAAGAAGAGGAGGGGAAAGGCCCCCACTAGCCCGGTTGCCCTTAGTGCCAATTATTGGCCATTTAAGGATCTCAATCCGCCTCCTCTGCCATAATTCGCTGGGCAGTGGAAGGTGGCCAAGAGTGGTAAGGCCGTTTCTTTCACCAAAGTTGTTGGAAGGGAGGGGGTAGAACCTCTGGAGGGGGCTGCCCTGTGTCCTGATCATACCAACCCCCTCCTCACCCCTTCTTCCTAGGATGCCCGAACCCTCTCCACCCAAAAAGCCCAGAACTGGGTCCAGTCACCATTGGCCTTCTACGTGGAGATGCTTGCAGTCCCAGCAGAGCCCACTACTGAGTTCTGACACTGCCGGGACTGCAAGAGCTGCCAGCCAATCAGTTTGGCCAGCAATACTCGAGGGCAGGACTTCCTTCCACTGAGGGATGGAAGTCCCACACTCTGCTTGTTAAAGCTGTCTGGAGGGTAACATCGCTACAGAGCAACCTTATTTTAAAGTTGATCAGTTGATAATTAGTTGGGAGATAGGAGAATGAGAGTAGGAATAATGGATTTGTTTCTCTGGCCTCGGCTTTTCACTATATATGTTTACACTTGGGTGAAGGAATAAAGTTGTATATCCAAGTTTGCGGATGACATGAAGTTAGGAGAGCCAGTAAGTGATTGGCTGGTGGGAGCAAGAAGTTACAGACATTGGACTGAATTTTAAGGGCCATTCATGGACAACTAACGAGGTGGGTGGACCCATAAAATTGAGTGCCTAGCCATCAGCGCCATGCCTGCCGCCAGCCCACTCACCCTTGCTCCACCACGATTTTATAGACACAGGGGGACAATTGGTCTGCCCGTGGCCCAACTGAGGCTCTTGAGGGCAATTAATGCCAAATTAAGGGCCTCATCCCACCACCACTCTGATTTAATGGGCGAGAGATGAGGCCTACACCCAGCGTGTAGGCCAGCTGGTTTCACCCTGTGAGCTGCTGGTCAGTGAAAGGGAGGAATGCCTCCTTTCTGGGCCTCCTGTGCCAATTGGAGGCCACCCCTCTTCCCACTGTTCACCCTGTCCATTGCAACATGCCCCACCAGCCTCCTCGCCAGGATCAACCATCCTGGCCCAGGCGAGATCCGGATTTACCTGGGTTTCGGTGCATCTATGGTTCCTCTTCCTCCCAGGCCTCCTGTGTTACTGGCAGTGGTCACCAGTCCTGGTGTGGTGCAGAGTTGCTGGCCTCTGATTAGCCAGCAGCTCTTTGAGGTGAGACTTCCTCCTGAAGACAGACGGAAGTCCCACCTCATATTAACTAAAGGGCCAAAGCCTGAAAAATTAAAGCGGGATGAACTGGCCAAGTCGAGGCAGGCTCACCCCCCAACATGTACATTGGGATGCGGGGAAACTGCCCTCACCATACAATTCAGCCCATAAGTAACTGAGTGGGAAAAACTGTAGCAGATGGACTTCAACGTGGGCTTGTGTGTAAAATCAAGGTACTTTCTAAATGGTGAGAGACTAGGGGTGGAATTTTACGACAGCAGGATTTTACGGTCCTGCTGAAGTCAACAGAGTTTAGAATGACTCCCCACATTTTACGACCCTGTTCCCGCCACAACAGGGCCATAAAATTCCAGCCCAAGTGTTATGGAGGAGCAATGGAATATAGATGTTTATGTATTTGCACAGATCCAAACAGTAAACAAAGTGACCAAGAGGATGTTGGCTTTTATCTCAATAGGATTGGAATTTACAAGTGAGGGAGTGGGGCATCAGTTGTGCAGGGCCTTGGTCAGATCCCATCTGCAGTACTGTGGTCAATTTTGGACATAATCCAGGAAAGGTATATTGACCTGAATCTCCCAGGAAGCAGCAATCATCATCAGATTGCTGCTCCCCTCAAACTTTCCCATGCCTAAATGCTGCACTGCATTTCTTGCCAGGTCTTCCAATCCTGGTTTCTCCAGAAATGCAGAACACAGCATCCATCAGAGAGCTCAGCCACAGCACTGTAACACTGGGGGAAGACAAGACATGCCCCTTTTTTACTGCACTAGCTGCCATATGGTAAGTTTAAAGCTCCAGTGTGAATGTTAGTGAATGGATGAATAGATTAATGTTCGTGAATGGGTGACTGTGTGAGTGGATGAATGAGTGAATGGGTAGCGTGGGTAGGTGGGTGAGGGTAACTGGTTGGGGTGAGTGAGGTAAGTGGGTAAATGGGTAGGGTGGCAGGTGGATGAGGTGTTAGGTGGGTAGGGAAGCATGTTGGTAGGGTGATAGGTGGGTAGGGTGATAGGTGGGTTGGGTGGCAGGTGGGCAGGGTGGTAGATGTGCAGGGTGGCACTGGTAGAGTGGCAGATGGCAATTCCCATGGAGGTCAGCATGTCAGGATTTCCAGGGTCCCGACGTTCATCTTGGGTCATATGTCCGATCTCCAATGATCCAGTGACCAGAAGATCTGAGCCATTGATCTTAGAATGATATCAGGGCTTACAAGATTAAATTATGAGGACAGGTTGAATATACTTGGTTTGTATTTCCTTGAGTTTAGAAGGTTGAGGGGTGGTCAAACACACTCCCCCAAAAGATTACGAATGCAGCATCAATGGCAGTTTCATGCCAGAGATCAAGAGATTTTTGTTAAGCAAGAGTATCAAGGAATATGGTGAAAAGGTGGGTGAATGGAGTTGATGTAGAGATCAGCAATGGTCTAACTGAATGGAAGAATAGGCTCAAGAGGATGAATGGAGTACCCATGTTCCTGTGTAAAAGTGCCCTATATATAAGCAAATGAAAAGATTCATGTGAAGAAGCATTGGGTATTTTGCTGCATCAGTTTTAAGATGTGACCTTATGGTCATGGTCTATAGGTTTGACCGCTCAATTTTGGAAATTAATAAACTGGATGAGAAAAAGATGGACTCAGTCGTAATAAGTTTTGATTCTGTAAACATAGCTGGAAATCTGGATCATAAAATGTATTTCTGTCAAAGCAATTAATAGGTTTGAAAAAGTAATTTTAGCACGTGCCATTCAGTGCAATATAACTTGACAACAATAAAGGAAACAATTATGTAAAGTCTTTAGAACATCATATTTGTTGCACATTTTGCACAAATATTTCTTCCAGACCACACATATGAATAAAAGTTTGCAAAATTGTTGTATAAAATTTTAATACTGGAAAGTATAAAGGAAAATAAATGAAAGAATATACTATTTCAAGCAGGTATAAGTTAATCAACAGTGCAAAAATGCTCTTAGAGCTCACTAATTTAAAACTTATTTTCTTAAATAATGTATAAGAATTCTTTCAATCATTTTGGTATCCTTTGTCTTCAGATTATTTATCGCTTACCCAAATCAATATTTTGAGATCACATCTTTCAGCTCTACCATTCTTTGTTCCTTGCTTGCAATTAGCTTTCATCAGATGTAAAAGAGGTGGCCACCCTCCTTACAGGAAGCACTTAAACACCAAATCTAGGATAAATCTTTTCTTCATTCAATTATTTCAGTGTTATTATTTTACCAACAAATGAAATGTGCAGAATATAACCTGTTCCAGCTACTGATTCTCTTAACCTCAAGACAGCACTCAGGTGAATTGAACTGCATAAAACTATAGGTCAAACCTTACGTCACTGGTCAAGAGGCATCAGAAATAAGAAATTTGCTCAGGCACCACACAAGTAATTGCTATTGATGTAGCATGATGCATCAGACAATTTGGAACATTGGCACATCAATACTAAATTTGAGTATATGTACCTTTTAAGTACTGAAGACATCTGAAGGAACAATGCAATTGTGGTCAAAGATGCATGAGTAAAACGCAAACTTGAAAAATTCCTCAAAAAGGATAAGCAGTGTTCTTTGAATAAATTACAACTAGATTTAGGAATTGATTCTCCACATATATAATTCAGTATCCATGGTCTACTAAAGTAGAAATTCAGCTCCCCTGCCCATCCTGCTCCATTCCCATCCCACGATGATTTCAATGCCCTGTACCTGAGGGAAACCATTGTTCCTGGAGAAGTCCATAGCCCTATCTTACTGCTTTGCTTTACCCATGGTGAAGGTGATTTGCTTTGGTAATCAATGCATCTGTGACTTTTTGAATGCTTTAAACTAATGTGGGGGGTGGGGGGTGGGGAAATGGGAGTTGGGGTGGGTGGTGGTGGTGGTGGTGGGGTGGGATTCAGGTGAAGGGAGACTTAAAAAGCCAAAGAGAAAGGTTGAGATATCAGAACACAAACAGAGCTGGACAGAGAATTTAACACAAAGTGTATATCAGCGAATAAGGTCATTGCAGAGAATAGGAGTTAAAAAATATTAAAGGTTCTTTATCTGAATGCATGAACATCTGCAATAAGATAGATGAATTAGTTGCACAAATAGAGGTAAATGACTTGGATCTAATAATCGTTTCAGAAACATGGTTAGAAGGTAATCAATGTTGGGAAATAAATATTCCAGGATACACAATATTTCGGAAAGAAAGACAGAATGGAAAAAGAGGTGGAGGAGCCCTTATAGTGAAGGATGGCATGAAGACATTAGTGAGAAAGGACCTGGCCTCTGAAGATCATGAAGTAGAATCAGTATGGGTGGAAGTTAGGAATAGCAAGAGTCAGAAAACACTGGTGGAAGTATTTTATAGGCCCCTAACAGTAGTTATACCATTGGGCAGAGCATTAAACAAGAAATTATTGGAGCCTGTAACAAACGAAATGTAATAATTGTGGGGGACTTAATCTTCACTTAGACTGGGGCAATCAAACTGGCAAGAATGGTCTATAAGATGAGTTTGTAGTATGTTTTCTGGAGCAGTACATAGTGGAACCCACTCGGGATAAAGCTATCTTAGATCTAGTATTGTGTAAAGAAGCAGGGTTAATTAGTAAAAGATTCACTGGGAAATAGTGACCATAATACAATTCAATTCCATGTTAAGTTTGAAAGTGACATATTCCTATCGCAAACAAAAATCTTAAACTTAAACAAAGCCAATTACATAGGTATAAGGGGAGAACCGGTTAAGATTAATTGGGTAAATAGCCTAAAAGGTATGGAGGTAAATGAACAGTGGGCAATATTTAAAGCAACAATTCAAAATGTTCAACAAAAATACATTCCATGGAAGAACAAAAACTTTGCAAGAAGGACCCATCCGTGGCTGACTCAGGAAGGAGAGGATAGTATTAGATTGTATCATGAAGATATTAATGTACATAATGTTATTAGAAATGATTTTAATTTGGGCTTGCAATAGGGTCTGTGTCTGTGGGTGTGAGTGTGTGGCTTAATTGGATTTAAGTCTGGGTGCTTTGATGTATAGTAGATTTGAGATGTTAAACAGTGAGGTAAAGAGTATATTTGCATTTTGTTGAATAAACCATTCAAAGACTGGGGGTGAATTCTTGCACCTAGCTAGGAGGCACCAAACAATATATTTATATTACTAATAAAATTGATACCATGAAGGGGGTTTTATTGTTAGAAGAGGTGAAATTCAAAGGGCCGTGTGATACAATGAAAATTTACATTCAAAGGGAAGGCTAGGTATATCCAGAACAGAGTTTGTGTGTGAGTCAGAGGCATATAATATCTAAGCACCTTATCACTGTGTCTACAAAGGAACAAATTAAAAGGGTCCTCATTTTGAATTCGTAAAATAAAATGTGCTTTGCCTGGTGTCTGTTAAAGCATTTGGGTTATTGTTGCCTAGGAAAAGATTACCTGGGAGTGATTATTTTGGGGATTTTAGTTAATAGTTATTATGGTAGTAATTTGTAGACATGTGCATGTGTTTAATACCTTGTTAAATTAATAAATGTTTAATTTAATTTATATAAAAAACCTCTTGAGGATTGGTGATTTTTATTCCTGTATTCAGAGCTGCATCTCAAACATACCAATTGAAAGTATAGGTTATGACAGCTGTTTAAAGTTTCCCTCTGGAATTTTAAATAACTCAGCATTACCAGCTGTGTCATAACAACTAAAAAAAAGAGCCTTGCAAAGTTGGAAAAAACAGTAGCAAATCTGAGGATTAGAAGTGGTTTAGAAACCAGCAAAGGCCTGTCAAAAAGTTGAAATAAAGGGAAAAACTAGAATATGAGTGTAAACTAGCCAGAAATATAAAAAGAAATAAAAGGAAAGGAGTAGTTAAAGTAAATATTGGTCCCGTAGAAGCAGGGGTAGGAAAAATTATCATGGGGAACGAGGAACTGGCAGAGGCATTGAACAAATATTTTGTGCCTGTCTTCACAGTAATAGACACAAGTTCCTTACCAGAAATAGACAGTAACCTAGGGGCTAAAAAGAATGAGGAAATTAGGGAAATTAAAATCAGCAGAGGTCAAGTATTGGAGAAACTTAAGGAACTAAAATCCGACAAATGCCTCAGGACCTGATAGCCTACACCCTAGGGTTCTAAAAGAGATAGCTGCAGAGATAGTAATGTGCTAGTTATGATTTTCCAAAATTCCCTAGATTTTCAGGAATGGTCCCACCAGATTGAAATTGGCAAATATTACATCACATTTCAAGAAAGGAAGGGGAGAGAAAGTGGTGAATTACAGACCAGTTAGCCTAACATCAGTTGTTGGGAAAATGCTGAAATCTATTATTAAGGAAGTCTTAACAATGCACTTAAAAAAGCATAGTATAATTAGAACAAGTCAACATGGTTTCAATAAAGGGAAATCCTGTTTGACAAACTTATTAGAGTGTTTTTAAGGATGTAACTAGTAGGGCAGAGAAAGTGGAACCAGTAAATGTAGAATACCTGGATTTCCAAAAGGCATTCAATAAAGTACCGCACAAAAGGTTAATAGGCAAAACAACTCATGGAGTTGGGAGTAATATATTAGCATGGATAGAGGATTGTTTAACGGCTCAAGACCTTAACAAAGTTTGGCATAAATCCAATTTTTGGCAGAGTTAATGAATCTGGGATAATTTTAAAATGAAAAAAAGGTCAGACAAAAAAAGGCGAAACTAAAACAGAAAATGCTGGAAAAACTCAGCAGGTCTGACAGCATCAGACACAATCTAGTGGGTTACTTTTGAGTAAATAAAATGTTGTTTGAGGAAAAGAAAATAAGGAAGCAAAACATATTAATGCCTGGAATCAAATAGAAATGTTTGATTTCTGTTTTTAAAATGTTATGAGAATACTTTATTGGACTGTAAAGTGTCTCCAGACAACCTGAACAAGATAAGATGGGAACTATTGAATGTGTAACATGGCATGGGGAAATGATTAAGGGTGGGAGATAGGGAAAGAGAACACAATATACAAACTATTTTAAGAGAACTGAATTTGATAATCTGGCTATCACCTGAGACATTGGAACCGTACAGGGGGAGATAAGCAAAGATCTAGAGACCGAGATCCCCACTGACATGGAATGATTAATATGGCCTAATGAGTAAGGAAACATTTTAAACGATTAAGGCAATAGAGAAGCTGGCCTTAAGAGAGCCATAGGATGGTCAGAGGGAGTAAAAAATCTTAAAGATAAAAGTATAAGGAATCTGTAGTTGAGGCAATTGAAAGATGAGGGGAAAAAGTACTTAACAACAATTTACCACCAGATGCATATAGTTAAAGGTAAAGCTGGAAAAAAGCTAATTAGATGTTTTACTGACTATATTAATACGCCCACGAGCTACAAAAAGTAAGACATCAGGATAAACACCATGATTACAGGCAGAGTTAAGCAGCTCCCAGAGAGAACCACCACTGGAAATGAAGACAAAAAATAAAAAATACCTGGAAAAACTCAGCAGGTCTGGCAGCATCGGCGGAGAAGAGTACAGTTGACGTTTCGAGTCCTCATGACCCTTCAACAGAATCACTGGAAATGAAAATACTGAGCCATTGAAAGATAGGATAAGAAGGTGCATTGTAGAGTTGGGTAGACAGCTTAAGGAATTGAGGTGAGACAGCAGCAGGAGATGCCAGACCAGGAATGAAGTAAGGATGGGGTGCCTCTCCTAGGACATGCCAGAAGTGAGTGGTTAGGTAATGGTGAAGGGAATGCCCAAGAAACCAGGTTTTGCATCTAAGTGGATAGGACTTTATGAGATAATAATGATTAGCGATACTTGCGCTTGTGTGGATATGAAAGAGAAGGGGTGCTGGAAGCACTGGTCTCAATTGAAGCACGTTACTAACTGATCTTATTTTACAGAACTAATCATGAACATCCAGTGATGACTGGGAGACCTTGTACTTGAATCCGCAAGAATGATGCTAAAACAACAGTGCGAACTGACTTAACAAGTGGAAACAAAACACCACGGCCGCAATTAACTGATCCCCTTTGTCCAGCATTGAGCCCTGGACCAGAGAATGGGCTAGTGTTGATAAAAGCAAACAAAACTCTATGGGCAGAATTTTCCCCCTATCGGGGGGGGAGGTTGAAGAGCGGGCACGTGGAGGCACACCTCCGATCGGCGCCCCCAGTCGGGGCAAGAAACAAGTTGGTGTAGCAACTGCCCACCAGCTCAACTGCCAAACCCCGGTCAAGTGCAGTTCAACATGAAAGAATGGAAGAAAAGGATGAAAACATTCCCAGATGCCAGAACAACTTCCAAACCTATAGGAAGAACCAGCAGTGACAGAGCCTACCGCTCCTCTGACAGCAGTGTGAAGTGAACGAGATATGGTAGGGTAATAAGGCCTCCAGACAGCCTGAACCTTTGAATTCAAGGGCATGAAGGGGGAGATGGGGTAGTTATGACATAGTAGTAACAGTGTAAATGTGTGATAGTAATAACAATGTAAGACATTAGGTAAACTATAATCACTTAAAATACATTGGATAAAGACTAGGCGGGAGGTGTAGTATAAGGGTCAGGCACATAAAGGGTTAATGTGGGACTGAGTACCGTGATGTGAGAGAGCACATGACCCACACTCAGAGTCAGTCTAGTGTTGGACAGAGCCGCGTGTACCAGCAAGCATGGAGACAGATGCTAGCTTGAAGCATTTACTGTGTATTGGTAAATAGTTCTAAGAGTCAACAAAGACTTACAATTAACCTACATATGACTACAAAGATTTCTTCAGCGCTACTGAACTGTAACCAACACCCTGCAACATTGAGCAGCAGCAATCAGTGAACAATGCATTCACAGGCCTTCAAAGTAAAATCATGATAATGATTTATGATACCCACCATGAGTATGAGGGATGTGATGTCACAGGCCACTGGAATGATGACTTTTTCTCTGGATTGTATGGCCAGCACAATGGACCATTATACACTAATCAAATGACTCCATATATGCCTTGAACACCATTGTGCAGATCCTAGATGCCAACATGTCTGCCACTTTAAATTGGTAGATGGATATCATCTGGGGGCAGGATAGCTCAGTTGGCTAGTTGGCTGGGTTTGATTACCGTTCCGGCTGAGATAGACTCGGGACAGAAGAGGAAGAACAAGAAGCACAAGAAGAGGAACAAGAACAAGAACAAGAAGGGCCACACTGATTTGCATCAAAATGTTCTTTAGTAAAGTGGCAGCAGTGAAATGCAACTGGGCAATGAGAGGATTGATAGTGAAAGGAGTTACCTACAACACACCTCTCAGTCTGCACCAACATGCTGCCTCTTCGCTGATGGCCAAGCCTGCCCCTACACAGGTGCAGGTGGAACAGTCTTTGATCAGCTCTCACAGGCTTCAAAACTCAGAAGACTTACCCAAGAACATTTCAGCAGTCATATCAGGGATCTGGGCAGCTGCACCTCTGCAGCTCGCACCACATAAGCGTAGCAGCAAAAGGAGGAATAAGGCTTTGTAATTGCAAAAGGGTGTGCACACGGGTGACTGAATAAATATTGTTTTGATAAGTTTAACATTTTTATTTAGCTTGCAAAAATGTATTTTTTTTCACCACTTTCCAGTTTTGTCCTTTCTTAGATGTTGGGTCTTCAGCTAGGGGCATTCTAATTTGTTTGATGCTGAATGTAAATACCGTATTGAATATTGATTAATGATCAACCACATGTAAAAGTTGACTCCTTGGCCAAAAGGTCCTTAACTTTTCATTTATCTCATGAATAAGTTGACCGCCAACTTTTGGCCAAAAATTCCAAGCTTCTTCTACTTACCACCAGTTTGCTGCTGAGGTCAAACTCACACTGGTGCAAAGCTACTCATTCAAAGGTGACTGTTCAGCTCCTCATGCCTGCGCAGAATAATCAATATACTTTTTGGGCCAGGGTTAGTGGGAACAGTCTCACATCTGGCAACTATGATTAGCTAATGTACTGCCATTAACAGTTAGGTAACAGAGCGATGGGAGAGGGTGAATTTCAACTGCTCAAAAATATTACTCATGTATAAGTCGACCCCTTACTCTTTAGCTAAAAATCTGGTCTGAGAAACTTGACTTTTACTTGAGCATATACAGTACATGAATTGATAGGGCCACTTAAGTATGGACAAGGAGTGATTGGCTGGTTGGCTGTTGGACCGCTTTCTGTCAGTAACACTGGGCGGAATTTAACGGTCATGACGGTGGGCCCATCCACTGGGTGAAGAGCTGGTGGGAACCCTGGTGCAGCCATTTTCGAGAGCCCCAAACAAGCAGTCTGCTGGCTGCCATCATGGTTCCTGGCTCCTGCATGGTGAATTTCCCACAGGAATTTCTTCTGCAGGGTAGATGTCCCACCTCCAAGAACTGTCAGCCTCTTTCAGTATTGGCTGCACCGCCAGGAGCAGTGGCCACTGCCGGTACTGCAGTAGGCCAAAGGATGAGGATCATTGCTCGATGATCTTCATCCTCTGGAGCTAGCCAGGGAGACCCTGATGAGTCAGGGTGGGGGTCGCTGTAAAGAGCAGAGTGTTACCTTCCCGTGGGTTCCTCCCTCATCCTCCATTGGGCACAGGGTACCCTGAAGGAGGGACCCCAACTCACCAAACCACAGGCATGCCCACCAGGGTTTACCCAGTGGTTTGCCCACAAAGCATGGCCACCACCTGCCGCTGCTTGAATATCAGCAGTGGCAGGATGAGACCCTCAAAAAGCCACTTATGGGCCTCAATTGGCCTCCAGGTGGGGAGGCTGTTATCAGCCCTTCCAGCCCACAACCTAATTGGAAGGAGTGGGAACATGATGGGCTCTTCACCACAAGACTTCCTACTCCATTATAAACACCACCTCCCCACTCCCAGCCCACTCCCAATGGGAGCATTAAATTTCACGCATTGTGGGGTAAGTGGAAAGATTGGCCATTGCATTTTCTGGTAAAATGGTCCTACTGGTACAACCTAAGTGAACTTTGCTTTAATAAGGGCATTCCTAGTATCCTGGGCAGCAATATGAGCAAATCAGGGTACATTACCCTCCTCCTCCTCCTTTTCTTCCTTCACCTTCTCTGAATCATCCGAGGAGGAACTGAGCTCTGTGCCTTGTTCCTCCAGCAAGGCAACAATGTACTGCTGTGCACTGTTGCGCATAGCACAGCAAACCACAACCATTTTGGAGACCCTGGCTGATACATAGTGAAGAACAACTTCAGAACAGACCAGGCACAAGGGGTGCATCTTCAGCATGCTGATGGCCAGTTCAATTGCATATCTGGTCGTAATAGGGCATTCATTGTAATCCTGCTGTGCTTCAGTGGTCAGGTTTCTGATAGGGGCATGGTCAAGTTTGACGTGGGTATCGCTTGTCAATTAACAGCTACCCCTGAAGCCAGATTAGAAAGGATCAGAAAGTTGGACTGCCACAGGATGACAGCATCATGGCAGCTGCCCAGGAAACTTGAACACACCAGCAGCATGTTAAAGGAGTGGAAATTCTTGTGGATAACAAATGCTCTGGTTGTACTGACGGCACACTAAGTGCCATGTGTGTGCAGATGATGGCACCCTGCACCTGTGGAAAGCCAACCAGAACCGCAAATCTGAGTGCCCACTCATTCTGACTGGCATTATTATAGGCAAAGTGGATATCATTTTCAGCCCTTGCAAACAGGCCATCAGTGACCTGACAAATACATTTGCGGACAGCTGACTGGGAGATGCTGGATATGTCCACCCGGGTCTCCCATCCTCATCACCTCCCTCACCTGTGCCTGCCAGCCTGGCTCTGGCAATACTCCCCCAATTATTTTGGTGTCTGGGTGCAGTCCCCGCAATGGCCACCACTCCCAGATGATGCTGCTGGGATCAGAGAGCTGCTGGCCATTTGATTCCAGGAGGTGGCCACCCCACAGGATGGCATGGGTGGCCATCCAGAAGACTGGGAAGGGGCAGGAACTGCAGGCATCTTCAGGGTGCTACTATCAAACCGTAGACAACATTTTAGACTGTTAGGAGTGATGATAACCATGAAGGCGTGAAATCCAGACCATGGCATCATTGGGCAAGGGACTTCATGGAGGAAACAGTAACACATAGAAATGCAGCCATTATAGGAGATTCCATGGTTTGGGGAACAAAAATGGCATTTCTGTAATTGTCACCGTGTGTCCACCTCCAGGAATATACAACCATATCAAGGAAACTGAACCTCTGCTTGTAAGACCCTGTTTCACGGGTACCCCTGCCAGCTGCACCTCTCTGCCAGTTCCCTCTCTGTTGATTCCCTCTCTGGTGCTACCCTCTCTCCTCTGCAGCTACAGATCTGTGACCAGCAGGCTGCAGGTGGTGTTGGTGGTCATCTTGGCCCTCATCTGAGGCCCAGTCTAAGGCAGCATAAAGTGGCACTCATCCTGATGTGATAGAGTAAACCTCCAAAATGCAGGGAGTAACCTTTCATAAAAGTACTGTAAACAAACCCTTTTGCACAAGCAGGTAAGAAAAAGGTTACAGCTACAACACTGGCATCTACCTGGCTATCTGGAAAATTGCCCAGGTATGTCCTGTACACAAGAAGCAGGACAAATCTAACCCGGCCAATTAGCACCCCATCAGTCTACTCTCCATCATTAGTAAAGTAATGGAAGGCATCATCAACAGTGCTATCAAGTGGCACTTGCTTAGCAATAACCTGCTCACTGATGCCCAGTTTGGGTTCCACCAGGGCCACTCAGCTCCTGACCTCATGACAGCCTTGGTTCAAAAATGGACAAAAGAGCTGAACTCCTGAAGTGAATTGAGACTGACTGCCCTTGACATCAAGGCAGCATTTGACTGACTGTGGCATCAAGGAGCCCTAGCAAAACTGGAGTCAATGGGAATCAGGGGGAAAACTCTCCACTGATTGGAGTCATACCTAGCACAAAGGAAGGTGGTTGTGGTTGTTGGAGGTCAGTCATCTCAGCTCCATGACATCATTGCAGGAGTTCCTCAGGGTAGTGTCCTAGGCCCAACCATCTTCAGCTGCTTCATCAATGACCTTCCTTCCATCATAAGGTCAGAAGTGGAGATGTATGCTGATGATTGCACAATGTTCAGCACCATTTGCAGCTCCTCAGATACTGAAGCAGTTCATGTCCAAATGCAGCAAGACCTGGACAATGTCCAGGCTTGGGCTGACAAGTGACAAGTAACATTCGCGCCACACAACTGTCAGGCAGTGACCATCTCCAACAAGACAGAATTCAACCATCGCTCCTTGATGTTCAATGGCATTACCATCACCGAATCCCCCACTGTCAACATCCTAGGGGTTACCATTGACCAGAAACTGAACTGGACTAGCCATATAAATACTGTGGCTACAAGAGCAGGTCAGAAGCTAGGAATCGTGTGATGAGTAGCTCATCTCCTGACTCCCCAAAGCGTGTCCACCATCTACAAAGCACAAGTCAGGAGTGTGATGGCAAACTCCCCAATTGCCTGGATGAATGCAGCTCCCACAACATTGAAGAGGCTTGACACCGTCCAGGACAAATCAGTCCGCTGGTTGGCACCACATCCACAAACATTCACTCCCTCCACCAACGATGCACAGTAGCAGCAGTGTGTACAAGGTGCACTGCAGGAATTCACCAAGGCTCCATAGACAGCACCTTCCAAACCCACGACCACTACCATCTAGAAGGACAAGGGCAGCAGATAGTTGGGAATACCACCACCTGGAGGTTCCCCTCCAAGTCACTCAGCATCCTGACTTGGAAATATATCGCCATTCCTTCACTGTCACTGGGTCAAAATCCTGGCATTCCCTTCCTAACAGCACTGTGGGTGTACCTACACCACATGGACTGCAGCGGTTCAAGAAGGCAGCTCACCACCACCTTCTCAAGGGCAACTAGGGATGGGCAATAAATGCTGGCCCAGTCAGCGAAGCCCACATCCCGTGAATTAATGAAAAAAAGGCTGAGTGCCAAGGATTTATTGCCATCTTCCCCTGAGATTGATTCAGCCCATTCAATGGCCACTGCAGATTCAACTTGCTTTGAGTGATGAGTTTCAGGATGCCCAGAAACCTCTGACCCAACGTTAAACTGAAATATTTGTTGAAATATTATTCTAATTGACAATCTCCCTCTCCCCAGAAGGCTGGGCGCATGTAGCCTGAAGCATTTGAGTGAAATGCACAAGGCAGTGGGCTGGAGCCAGCTTCCTGATGCTCTTTCAATTTGGCTGGTTTTAATCTCCACCCACGCTCAACCCCACATGCAAATTAAAGTTCAGCCCAATAAAAGCGAATAAAGCACTCTACACTAACACATACACTTTTTGTAATCCAGTCTAATTGAAAGAATATTGAAAGCAATGTATGTGTCGTGTGTTGTGTTGATAAAATATAAACCATAAAGAAGCATGGCATTATGAAAGTTGCTGGTTTCAACAGAGAGAGTCATTAAATATTCTGAAACAGAAGAGTGATGATATTGTATTGTTTTGCATTTGGACACAGAAGCTGTGTATCAGATGCTAAGTAACATAAATAATGGCATGTTGTTTTTCTTGGACATGACAACATAACTAGATTCAAATTTGAAAAATACTGCAGCTAGTTGATAAGACCAAACATATTTGCAAGACGGGCTCTGTGCATTAAGAATCAGCCCTTCAGATAAAGTTGTCCAGTTGTCACCATACCATTCTAAATTTAAGGGACATCCAAACCATAGCTAATCCATGCAAGCCATAACTGGTTTATACTGAAAAATTTCTGTATAATGCCACAATGAGTGCTGCTCCCAGAGCAACAAAAGCAAATACAACAGTGATAAGTTTTGAATCTAGAACTATTGCATTTCTGCATTTATCTATCACTCTTGGAGATAATATCAAAAATGGAAAGACTTGTCTTTCAAGTTAGTCTGTAGCATTTCTATTTCTATAATGGACTCTAAAATTATGTGATACAGCACAATCTTCTGAAATTGTTGTCAGAAGTGATGGAAACATATGATTTGATTTTCTGACTGATGCTGATTATTGTTGTAAAAATGTGGCAATATCATCAGTTTTTATGCAATTTCACAAGACATGCTATATACCACCTCTTGCAAAATTTCACCACATACCAATTGGTGGGTTGGTTAATCACTCTTCTCAAGAGACTTGCTCACTAGTAGAAATGCTGAAATTGATGGAGTAACATGACAGTGGCTGAAAGCCAACTTGTACAAACAGGGGAAAGAGAAGAATAAGCTCATCAAACTACCAGGTGGATTTATTTAAGCAGCTGTAGGCGATGATAACAATGTTGAACAAATTTCAGATGAAAACGAGGGTGGATATTGGTCAGTGAGCAAAAGTTAGGGAAATATTTACAGGCAATGACAAAAGACATGATTGAAGAGATGAGTTTTGGTGAGGCTTTTGAGGTGGGGAAAACCATAATGAAGAATAGGGATCATAATAATTGAAGCCTCTGCCACCAGGGTAGTGCCAGGGTAGAAGGAAAAAAGCCTCAAAACAGTAGAGGGTGAGTGCAGGATTATTTCTCTTCACAATTCCTTGATAATCAAACAGGATTGATTCTCAGCATAGAATATTTTACACTTAAAGATTTAGTTTAACTTTTCTCATCACTTGTGGTAAAGCATTACAATAATTTATAGAATCACAGAAATTTGCGGCACAGGAGGCCATTCAGCTTGTTGTGTCTGTACTGGCCAAAAAAGATCTATCCAGCCTATTCCAACTTTCAACTCTTGGTCCAGATCCTTGTAGGTTATGACATTTTAAGTGCATATCCAAGTACTTTTTAAATATGTTAAAGATTTCTGCCTCTCCCATCCTTTCAATGAGTTCCAGACTCCTTTCACCACCCTCTGGAATAAAAGATTTCTCCACAACAGCCCTCTAATCCCCTAATTACATAAAACTATGCTCCCCAATTATTTATCTCACTGCTAGGAGAAGTAGGCCCTTCCTAATTACCCTGTCTAGGCCCCTCATAATTTTATATACTTCAATTAAATTCCCCCCTCAGCCTCCTCTATTCCAAAAAAAAAATCTCAGCCTTTCCATTCGTTCCTCATAGCTAACATTTTCCAGTCCTGGCCACACTTTCATAAACCTCCTCTGTACCCTTTCCAGTTCAATCACATCCTTTCTGCAATGTGGTGACCGGAACTTTACGCAGTACTCTAGCTTTGTCCTGACTAGTGTTTTATAGAGTTCTAGCATAACCTCCCTGCTCTTATATTTTATGCCTTGGTTAATAAAGGCAAGTATCCCATATGTTTTCTTATCCACCTTGTCTATCTGTCCTGCTACATTCAGGGATGTGAGGACACGCACTCCAAGGTTCCTCTAATCTTCCACACTTCTCAATGCTCTATCCATTTATTGTGTATTCCCTTGCCTTGTTTGCTGTCACCAAATGCAAAATCTCACATTCATCCGGACTGAATTTTATTTGTCACTTTTCTGCCCAGCTGACCAGCCCATTTATATCTTCCTGCAGTCTACAATTTTCTTCTTCACTATCAACCACACAACCAATTTTTGAATCTTTGCAAACTTCTTAAACATTTAAGATTAAATCACTGATGTATACCACCAAAAGCCAGAGACTTAGTATGAGTCCTGCAAAAGCAAACTAGAAACAGCCTTCCAGTCACAAAAATACCCATTGGCAATTACCTTTTGCTTTCTGCCACAAACTCATTTTGAATGCAACTTGTTACTTCCCTTGCATCCCATGGGCTTTTATTTTGCTGATCAGTCTGCCATATGGGCCCTGTCAAAAGCCTTACTAATAACCATGAAGACTGCATCAAATGTGCCATCTTCATCAAGCCTCCTTGTTTTCTCCTCAAATATTCAGTAAAGTTAGTCAGACATGACCTTCACTTAATAAATCCATGCTGACTGTCCTTGATTAATCAGAACCTTTCTAAATGATGATTGATACTGTCCCTCAGAATTCTTTTCAATAAGTTGCCCACCATCAAGGCTATGCTAACTGGCTGGTAATTACTCAGTCCATTTCTTTCTCCCATTTTAAACAATGGTACGATGAAAGCAAAATGCTGTGGATGCTGGAAATCTGAAATAAAAACAGAAAATACTGGAAAAACTCATAGAGCTCTGAAAAAGTCATAGGGACTCAAAACGTTAACTCTATTTCTTTCTCCACAGATGCTGCCAGGCCTGCTGAGTTTTTCCAGCATTTTCTGTTTTTATATTATTAAACAATGGTACATTAGCAGTCCTCCAGTACCATAACCATAGCCAAAGAGGATTGGATAATAATAGTCAGAGCCTCTGCTTCTGCCTTCCTTGCATTTCTTACCAGCTTGGAATACTTTTCATACTGGCCTGGAGATTTATCTTATTTCAAAGATTCCAAACCCCTTAATATTTCCTACATTTCAGGCTTTTTCTCCATAACTACAAGGTATGTCTCTGTGAAGACAAATGCACCATGAAAGGACCGTGCCTATGTCTTCCACCTCAAACATGGATTCCCTTTTTTATCACAAAGCGGTTCTACATTTTTCTTAGTTATTCTTGTGTTCTTTATGCAATTATAAAACATATTTGGGTTTTCTTTAATTTTACTTGCTAAGTATTTTTTCATGCCCTCTCTGCTTTCCTAATGTCCTTTTTAATTTCACCCCTGCACTTTTATACCCCTCTAGGCTTCCTACAGTATTAAGGGGGAGGTGATGGCATAGTGGTATTATCACTAGACTAGTAATCCAGAAACCCAGGATAATGCCCTGGGGAGCCTGGGTTTGAATCCCACCACGACAGATAGTGGAATTTGAATTCAATAAAAATCTGCAATTAAAAGTCATCATGACCATGGAACCATTGTTGGTTGTTGTAAAAACCCATCTGATTCACTAATGCCAGGAGGGAAGGGAATCTGCCATCCTTACCTGGCCTACATGCGACCCAATGTGGTTGACTCTTAAATGCCTAGCAAGCCACCCAGTTGTCACAAAAAAGGAATGAAACTGGGTAGATGACCTAGGCAATCTTGACCCTGCAAAGTCCTCCTTACTAACATCTGGGGGCTAGTGCCAAAATTGGGAGAGCTGCCTCACAGGCTAGTCAAGCAATAGCCTGACAGTCATCCTCACAGAATCATACCTTACAGATAATGTTCCAGACATCACCATTCCTGGGTGTGTCATGTCCCACCAGCAGGACAGACCCAGCAGAGGTGGAGGTACAGTGGTATACAGTCAGGAGGAACCTGCCCTGGGAGTCCTCAAAATTGATCTCATTAAGTCTCATGGTATCGGGTCAAACATAGGCAAGGAAACCTCCTGCTGATTACAACATACCGTCCTCCCTCAGCTGATGAATCAGTACTCCTCCATGTTGAAGGAAGTACTGAGGGTGGAAAGGGTGCAGAATATACTCTGGGTGGGGGACTTCAACGTCCATCACCAAGAGTGGCTCGGTAGCACCACTACTGAGAGAGCTGGCTGAGTCCTAAAGGACATAGCTGCCAGACTGGATCTGTGGCAGGTGGTGAGGGAAAAACATACTTGGCCTCATCCTCACCAACCTGCCTGCTGCAGACACATCTGTCCATGAAAGTATTGGTAGGGGTGACAACTGCACAGTTTTGCGGAGACAAAGTCCCACCTTCACATTGAGGATACCCTCCATCGTGTTGTGTGGTACTACCACCATGCTAAATGGGATAGATTTTCGAACAGATCTAGCAACTCAAGACAGGTCCTCCATGAGGTGCTGTGGGCCATCAGCAGCAGTAGAATTGTACTCAAACGCAATCTATAACCTCATGGCACGGCATATCCCCTACTCTACCATTACTATCAAGCCAGGGTATTAACCCTGGTTTAATGAAGAGTGCAGGAGGGCATGCCTGGAGCAGCACCTAAAAGTGAGATGTCAACCTGGTGAAGCTATAACACAGGACTACTTGCGTGCCAAATAGCATAAGCAGCAAGTAATAGACAGCGCTAAGCGATCCCACAACCAACGGATCAGACCTAAGCTTTGCAGTCCTGCCACATCCAGTCATGAATGGTGGTAGGCAATTAAACAACTCACTGACGGAGCAAGCTCCACAAATATCGCCATCCTCAATGATGGAGGAACCCAGCATATCAGTGCAAAAGATAAGGCTGAAGCATTCGCAACAATCTTCAGCCAGAAGTGCCGAGTGGGTGATCCAACTCAGCCTCCTCCAGAGGTCTCCAGCATCACAGATGCCAGTCTTCAGTCAATTCGATTCACCCCACGTGATATCAAGAAGTGGCTGAAGGCACTGGATACTGCAAAGGCTACTGGCCCCAACAATATTCTGGCCATAATAATGAAGACTTGTGCTCCAGGACTTGCCACGCCCTTAGCCAAGCTGTTTCAGTACAGCTACAACACAGGCATCTACCCGGCTATGTGGAAAATTGCCCAGGTATGGCCTATATGCAAAGAGCAGGACAAATCCAACCCGGCCAATTAGCGCCCCATCATTCTACTCTCCATCATCAGCAGTGCTATCAAGCGGCACTTGCTTAACAATAACCTGCTCACTGATGCCCAGTTTGGGTTCCACCAGGACCACTCAGCTCCTGACCTCATTACATCTTGATTCAAACATGGACAAAAGAGCTGAACTCCCGAGGTGAAGTAAGAGTGACTGCCCTTGACATCAAGGCAGCATTTGACCGAGTGTGGCATCAAGGAGCCCTAGCAAAACTGTGGTCAATGGGAATCAGGGGGAAAACTCTCCGCTGGTTGGAGTCATATTTAGCACAAAGGAAGACGGCTGTGGTCTTGGAGGTCAGTCATCTCAGCTCCAGGACATCACTTCCGGAGTTCCTTAGGGTAGAGTCCTCGGCCCAACCATCTCCAGCTGCTTCATGAATGACTTTCCTTCCATCATAAGGTCAGAAGTGGGGATGTTCGCTGATGATTACACAATGTTCAGCACCATTTGCGACTGCTTAGATACTGAAGCAGTCCATGTCCAAATGCAGCAAGACCTGGACAATATCCAGGCTTGGGCTGACAAGTGACAAGTAACATTCGCGCCACATAAATGTAAGGCAATGACCATCTCCAGAAGAGAGAATCCAATCATCATCCCTTGATGTTCAATAGCATTGCCATCACTGAATCCCCCACTATCAACATTCTGGGGGTTACCATTGACCAGAAACTGAACTGGACTAGCCATATAAATACTGTGAGTACAGAGCAGGTCAGAGGCTTGGAATCCTACGCAGACTAACTCACCTCCTGACTCCCCAAAGCCTATCCACCATCTACAAGACACAAGTCAGGAGTGTGATGGAATACATCTCACTTGCCTGGATGAGTGCAGTTCCAACAACACTCAAGAAGCTTGACACCATCCAGGACAAAGCAGCCCATTTGATTGGCACCACATCCACAAACATTCATTCCCTCTACCACCGATGCACAGTAGCAGCAGTGTGTACCATCTATAAGATGCACTGCAGGAATTCACCAAGGCTCCTTCGACAGCGCCTTTCAAACCCCTGACAATTACCATCTAGAAGGGCAAGGGCAGCAGATAGATGGGAACACCACCACCTAGAAGTTCCCCCCGAAGTCACTCACCATTCTGACTTGGAAATATATTACTGTTCCTTCACTGTCGCTGGGTCAAAATCCTGGAACTCCCTTCCTAACAGCACTGTGGATGTACCTACACCACATGGACTGCAGCGGTTCAAGAAGGCAGCTCACCACCACCTTCTGAAGGGCAACTAGGGATGGGCAATAAATGCTGGCCCAACCAGCGAAGCCCACATCCTGCAAATGAATTTTTAAAAAATCTTGTGGAACCGGGTATAAACTTCCCTTTTTCACCTTATCCAACCCTGTGTGTTCCTTAGCGGGGGTCGGGGCGGAGGGTGGGGGGCTACATCTAGGTTTGAGAGTTCCACCCTTTTACTTTCGGAGAATATTTGTTCTGAAGCATCATTATCTCCTCCCTAAATGACTCCCACTGCTCTAACACTAATTTACCTTCAAGCAACTGTTTCCAGTTCACTTTGCTGTATCACCTTAGTAAAATTGTCTTTTCGCAACTGAGAACTTTGACTCCTGGCCTGCTTTTGACCTTTTCCATAATCACACTAATTCTAACTGAATTATAATCACTGCGACCAAAATGCTCCCCAACTGATATCCTTTCAACCTGCCCAGCTTCTTTCCTAAAACTAAGTCCAGGACTGCTCATGTCTTGGGCTTGCTGTGTACTAGCTAAAAAAGTTATTCTGATGTCATTTTAATAATTCTGAGCCCTCTACATTGTTATGAAGCTGTGTTATATAAAATATTAATTTATAATGTCACTGGCTGAACATATTTTGGTGGATCGGGGTACATCCTAGAAGGAGAGGAACTGAAATTCTTTTTAAGAAAGACAAAATTTTGAAAATCTTTGTGACTGAGTTTGACCACTGATATGCTGTGGATTGCTAAGCCAATTTGTAACATCTGTCTTAGTTGTATCTGCCATTTAATATGTAATTTATAATTTATAATCAACCGCAATTTGTCTGTTACTTCATGTTTAACTTATGTTGATTCTGGGTATTACAGTATAGGGCGGTTAGCTAAGATAGTATTTAGTGTTTGCTTTGTTTGACCCTTGTATAGTAAAAATTCTTCATTTTAAACAGTGGAATCTTGTGGTTTTATTCCTTTAGTAAATAACTGGGATTTCAGATTACTTCTTTTTCATTAAAAAAAAACTGGTGTATACCAAAATCGTAACAAAATTGGGGATTCTTTGTGGGATTTTGAATCCACAGACTGATCTGGGTGCTGGGATTTGTTAAAGTTAAGGTTAACAAGATTTCACAGTGAATTTTACAGCACTTATTGAAAAGCAGAATGGCATTGTCAGTTGCTAAGATTTTTCTGGTGCAGGAAGATCTATTCCTGAGTTTTTTTTGACAACTAACCATGGTTAAGTCACAACTTTCAGGAACGCAACAACTTTAAGTGAGGACTCCCTATTTCAATGATCTATTGGTCTACAGTAACATTTGGGAAGAATATGTGGAAAACATTATTTGATAGACTACAAACAGCTGATTTGGTGATAAATTTGGCATAAAGTGAGTTTGCCAAAGCAAAAGTTACCTATTTGGGGCATGTTGTGGAGCAAGATTGAGTGTTGTCTAGAGAAGCTAAAGTGAAAGCAATTAAGACTTTCCTGCTCCTAAAACAAAAGGAGAAATACTACTGTTCCTCGGAATGTGTGGAATCTGCCAGAAGCTTGTCCAGAATTTCAGTGCAGTAGACGCTCCATTAACAAACTTGTTGAAGAATAATATAAAATTTAACTAGACAGAGTCTTGTCAGAAAGGTTGAAGGCGGTATTAATAAATTAATCTGTTTTGGTTGCTCTGAATTTCAATAAGCCATTCAAAATTGCTATTGATACCAGTGATGTAAGTGGAGGAATGATGTTGCTACAAGATGATGATACTGGTATAGTGTGCTCAATCAGTTATTTCTCAAGAAAACTTTATACCTGCGAACAAAAATATTCTACAATTGAGAAAGAAATGTTAAGTCTTATCTAGGCTCTTTAACAATTTGAATTGTTTTGAATAACCAAGGAGAGACATCAATTTCCACTAAGCATAATCCACTGATGTTTTTGGAAAAGCTGTGCACAAAGAATCTTCAGTTGTTTTGTAAGAATTTGATGCTGCAGCCCTTCATCCTAAAAAATGGGTATGTTGCACGGAAAAATAATGTAATTGCTGAAGCCCTGACCAGAGTTTAAAGAAGGGGTCTAGGAAAGAAGGCAGGCTCTGAGTTATGATAATTCAATGATGTTTAAATCCTGTTAATCCTACTTGTTACATTTACTTGCTTCTTTTTTGGCTAAGCCCTTATAATTTTATTAATGTGATATGTGTAGTTGTGAAATTTGAAAACGTTACCTGCATAGTATGTAATGAGCTATTTGTTAAAATGTTTATGATGATAAGAATCTGCTGTATTTCAAAACTGTTGTAAAGAAACCTTCAGTATGGTAACGCTTTCTTTTTCCCAAGGGGTTAAGTGTCATGGAATCCATGGTTACTAAGTTTGTGTTTTTTTGAGGCTAACACTAACTGAATATGGAAACTGAAACAGAAATGAAAATGGAAACCAAGAAAAGAAACAGAGAAAGGAAATTGACTCTTCCAGTTTTGAAGGAAACAAATGCCAAAACTAAGATCTGGAAACCAAAACTTCTAGATAGACTGAGACTGGTTGAAGCTCTATAAATGGATGTAGAGCCATCCAAGCTCATGTTTCTGTTATTTAAAGATACCATTGGTGGATCCATGCCTCAGTCCAGGTTGAGGAGGTTCTGCAAATGTTTGTGGTGAAGATTGTGCCTGTGGAATTCAGGTTTGTTGCACTGCTGTCAGCTGATGATCACACTTCATCCTAGAAGGAGACAAGTTGAGATTCTTTGTAAGGAAGACAGAGTTTTGAAGGACTTTGTGTCTGATTTTGATCAACAAATATGCCATGGACTGTTTGTAAGGTTTTTTTTATTTGTAACTCCATTTAATGTGTAATTTATAGGCTATAATTCACCATAATTTGCCTTTTAATTCATGTGTAACTTATGTTGATTGTGGGTGTTAGGGGCTTAGCTAAGATAGTATTTAATGTTTGCTTTGTTTGACTCTTGTATAGTAAAACATTACTCTGTTTAAGACCATGGAATCTTGTGTCTTATTTATTTTATTAATAATATTGGAGAATATTAAAATGCAGATGAAGTGGACAGGTATTTTGCATAGGTCTTCATTATGGAGGATACAAGTAACATCCCAGAAATAGCTGTAAATCAGGAAATGCAAGGGACAAAATTACAATCAGCAGGGAAATGGTCCCGAGCAAATTGTTGTAGCTGTGGGCTGACAAGTCCTGGATCCTGATGGACTTCATCCTGGGGTCTTAAAAGTGGCTAGTAAGATAGATGATGCGTTGGTTTTACTTTTCCAAAATTCCCTAGATTTGGGGAAGGTTTCATTAGATTATAAAATAGCGAATGTAACTCCTTTATGCAAAAACGGAGGGAGACAGAAAGCAGGAAACTACAGGCCAGATAGCTTAACATCTGTCGTAGGGAAAATGTCAGAAACTATTAATAAAGACATTTTATCAGGGCGCTTAGATAAATTCAAGGTAATCAGGCAGAGTCAACATGGTTTTGTGGAAGGGAAATCATGTTTAGCCAATTTATTGGAGTTCTTTGAAGAGTGTTGTGGATAAAGGAGAACTGGTGGATGTACTGCACTTAAATTTCCAGAAGGCATTTGATAAGGTGCCTCATTAAAAGTGATTTCAGAAAATAAAAGCTTATGGTGTAGGGGGTAACTAACATATTGAAATGGATAGAAGATTGGCTAGCTAACAGGAAACAGAGAGTAGGCATAAATGGGCCATTTTCTGATTGGCAAGATAACAAGTGGTGTGCCACAGGGATCAGTGCTGGGCCTCAACTTTTTACAATTTACATAAATGAACTGGATGAAGGCACCGAAGGTATGGTTGCAAAATTTGCTGATGACACAAAAACAGATAGGAACGTAAGTTGTGAAGAGGACATAAAGAGGCTACAAAGGGATATAGATAGGTTAAGTGAGTAGGCAAAGATCTGGCAAATGGAATATAATGTGGGAAAATGTGTAATTGCCCATTTTGGCAGGAAGAATAAAAAAGAAACACGTTATCTAAATGGTGAGAGATTGCAAAGCTCTGAGTTGCAGAGGGACCTGGGTGTCCTAGTACATGAATCACAAAAAATTAGTGGCAAGTAATTAGGTAAGCTAATAGAATGTTATCGTTTATTGTGAGGGAAATTGAATACAAAATTACAGAAGTTATGCTTCAAGTTACACAGGGCATTGGTGAGACCACATCTGGTATTGGTGTCCTTATTTAAGGAACGATTTAAATGCATTGGAAGCAGTTCAGTGAAGGTTTACTAGACTAATACCTGGAATGGGCAGGTTGTCTTATGAGGAAAGGTTGGATTTGTATCCGCTGGAGTTAAGAAAAGTAAGAGGTGACTTGATTGAAACATATAAGATCCTGAGTGGTGTTGACAGGGTGGGTGTGGAAAGGATGTTTCCTCTTTTTGGGAGAATCTAGAATGAGGAGTCACTGTTTAAAAATAAGGGGTTGCTTATTTAGGACAGAGATGAGGAGAATTTTTATTTTCCTAAAGGGTCCTCAAAAGGCGGTGGAAGTAGAGTCTTTGAATATTTTTAAGGCAGAGGTAGATAGATTCTTGATAAGCCAGGGAGTGAAAGGTTATCAGGGGTAGGTGGGAATGTGGAGTTGAGGTTAAAGTCAGATCAGCCATGATCTTACTGAATGGCAGAGCAGGATCGAGGGGCCGAGTGGCCTACTCCTGCTCCAAATTATTATGTTTGTATGCATGTTCATATTAAATAACTGGGATTTAAGATTTCTTAAAGTTACTGGTCTCTCAGAGATCGTAACACGGCACACAACACAACCTCTGGCTATTCACCTGATGCTCTCAGAATCTTCTGCAGCTGTTCAGTAGCATACCGTCTGGAGTCATGAGGTATGAAAGCAGGTTACAGAAGAAGTTCACAGAGTTGCATGGCAATTATGAATTCAGGATTTTATCGAAGAAAAACAGTTTGGAAGCAAGGTGATAATTGAGAAAATAAACAAATGCTGGATTCAATACTGGTTTTCAAAAGGCGCAGGGGTGCACGGAGTTGAATTTTTAAAAAATTTATTTGTTCACAGGATGTGGCAGGCACTGGCAGGGCTGGTTTTTATTGGCCATACCTAATTGCCCGTAAGATGGTGGTGGTGATGAGTCACTGCAGTCCATGGGTGAAGGTGTACCTTCAAAGTGCTGTTCAGTAGTGAGTTCCAAGATTTTGACCAAGCGACAATGAAGGAACAGTAATATATCTTCACATCAAGGTGGTGGGTGAATTGTCCCACATCTGCACTAACTGGGGTAGCAGGCAGGAAAAAGGACGTTTTACCTGTGGCTGTAATGGTGGCTTTCCGCACGGTATCAGCCCATTCCCACCTCATTAATTATGCGTTCTCGGAAACACACTGGGTCTCTGGCGGGGAGTCGTCTGATCCGCCCACAGTGCCGTCACCTCAGGCCTTCAGTAAACCGGGTGCCATATTTAAAGGCCAGCCCTGCAAAGAGCTAGCACTCTTCAAGGGATAGGAAGCTGCTGGGAACTGATGGCTGCCAAATGGAAGAGACATGCTGGCCCCAAATTTAGCAACGCCTCCTTTGAGTGCCTACTGGACACAGTGGAGACCTGCCACAACGTCCTCTACCCCTGCTCTGGGTGAAGACCAGCAAGCAAGGTCACCAATCCAGCATGGGAGGTGGTGGCAGCAGTGGTCAGTACCAAAGTCCTGCAAAAGAGGACAGCCATCCAGTGCAGGAAATGGATAAATGGTCTCATCCGCTCCACCAGGGTAAGTCAACCACCTCATCACTCTCAACTCACACACACTCTCAAACCCATCACACATCCACATGGATCTCACACCTCAAGAGACAACACCACTAACACTTGCATACATCCTTGCACCTCCTTTCATATCCTCATATCAGGCTCATATCCTCCGCAGCTCATGTCCTTATCCTGTCCATGGCTCCATTTACCACACAAACATTCCATGCAGTGCCATGCATCCTGCTCACACTCTCTCCATCTGTTTTCATGCAGAAGCTGGCTCGCAGCAGCAGGAAGAGGTCCCAGACCAAGGGTGGAGTGGCCCACATTAGGCCCCTCACTCACTTTGAGGAGCATTCCATCACACTGAATGGTGAGGACATGAACCATGCCGCGTCAACTGTGAGGTCAGCTGCAAACACCCATGTGAGTGCTCTCTCTCCTGCTTTTGACTCTGCTGCCATGCACTAATTATCTCTACTTTGGTTCACAGGGAGCTCTGCCAAGCGACGGACACCCTCAGCCAGCCAGTCCCTCAGCTCCATTTAGGTCCGCACCTCCATCGAACAGGACACCTCCTCCATTAGAGGGCTGGAAATAAACAGCCTGGAAGATCGACCATAGCGCTTAACCACACCCTCCACCAGCACAGAGACACACACCTCGATGGGACCTAGATCTGGAGCAGGTTGGGCTTCACAATCTGGCGATCATCGCACAGACACATGTCCGCAGCAGGAAGAGGCAGGTTCAGCTGAGCTCACTGGCACTCAGAGGGCTGCTGGGGAAAAGGGATCTGTGAGGTGCGCGTCAGATGAGAAGCCTCTGGATGTGGCCTTCCAACTCTTTGTGTGGAGAGTCAGCAGAAGGCAGGGGAACATCATGCAGAGCTGTGCGAAACCCTCAACAGAGGGGCACGCGAGCCGGAGGAGTGTGTCTGCCTGCTCTCTGAAGAAATGGTGCCCACATGTACATGTATGGAGGTCTCCATGGGAAGGATGGCGGATGTCATGGAGACCCTGGTCCAGCAGAATGTGGAGGTGTCCGCAGAACTGCACTCCATTGCAGTAGCCATGGGTGAGTTCCTGCAGTGGTAACACAAGAGGTAAATTGGGCACCTCAACGTCCCTCCATGTGTTCCTTCCCCTCAAGGAGTCAGGTTGGGAGCGTTCAGCACCCGAAGGAAGGAGGAGCGGCAGCTGAACACCCCAGAATCATCCATTCAGGAACCTCAGAGGCTGTCCTCTCCCTCCGGGTCCCCTTTGCCTGTGACCCCTTCAACCTTATTCTCTGTCACCCCAGAAGGAGCAGCTGGCCCACAGGAGGACAGCCAAAGCAAGCTGGGGCCCTCAAGGCTTCAGCTCTCTAGATGAACCAGGCCAAAATCATCAGGGGCAACAGGGCCAACCATTGCACTGGCTGTCTCCACCTCTGCTGCGGAAATCAGGGTAGTACCTGGAAGGAGTGGTAGGCCTAGAAAGGTTAAGAATTTCTGATCAGAAGTGGTTGCACAGGTGAACACATTTTGTCACTATAATCTGAAAACATATTCACTTTCACTGAATAATGTGTAATGGTGTCTTTCAGCCTCATTTACAGGCTTTGCGAGTCCCACCTCCACTAGCAGCCAGCTCACAAGTGATTCTGGAGGGTGCAGTGTGTGTGGGGCAAGGCCTTTCCAAGCCTTGTGCAAGCATTCTCCCATGCATACGGAATCTTCCTCCATCACACTCATCTCAATGTCCTGAGCATTTTCAATGCTGCCTGCTGGGGTTCTCTTTCAGTTGTCCATCTGAGCTGACCTGTATCTCTGCCCATCCACTGACTGCACTCCTGCGCAGCACCTGTGCCCGCCCAACACGGGGCTCCTTTCTCTTTCGATTTCAGAAGCAATGTGGTTGTTAAGTATTGTCTTCAGCTCCTTCGTCCTTTCTCCTCACCCAGTCACCCATGTCCTTTGCCCCACCACTGTTGACCCCACTAGCATCACCTTCCACCTTCCCTATCTTCCCAAGAATCCCACCCCCATCCACAATGACCGCCTCCTTCCCACCCCCTGGGTCTACGTATGCCTCCAAGTCCCCACCAACCACCCTCGCCGTCCCTTTTACTGCTACCGTCGCACCTTCACCCTCCCACTCTACCAGCTCACTCTGCCATCTCTCATTCTCCTCACTCCATCCTATCACACCCATGCTCATTTCGGTCTTTAGGAAGCAGTCATCAACTCCGCAGACTCCTCTCTTGCATGTTCACCTGGACATCACCCCCTTACTCCTTCCTCCACCCTTACTCCTTTCCTCCCCCGAGCTCCTTTCCCCACCCCGAGCTCCTTCCTCCCTGCGAACTCCTTCCCTTACACCTTGCTCCCCAGTTTGCTGCATTTTCCCAGTTTCACCCTCCTCCCCTTGTACTCTGTCCTCCCTCCCAACTTCACCCCCCAAAACTATTTCCCCCCCAACTTCACCCCCCTGAAACCAACACTCCCCCCTCCAACACCATCATTCCCCCTCCCAACCTCACCGCCCCAGTACACCTTCCTCTTCCAGTCAAACCTAGACCTTCCTCTCCATCCCCTTGACAATCTTCCATAGACCATGGCCAAGACACTAATGTCCCGAAGCTGACCTCAGGCATCAACATAGACCTTCTACCTTCTGCGACCTGATTCGCTGCGGAGCCATGTCCATCAGAATCCACCCAGCAGGCGATGCACGTGTTCCTCCAGGATCCGGTGGCTGTAGGGCTCCAGCATCTCCTGCTCCTCCGATGTCCACGATGTGAGTAAGGCCCTAACGATAAGTCCCAACTTCTGCACGTCACACTTCTCAAGATGTGTTCCGGGCTGGCGTGTTTTCCCGCCAACGTGGGCAGTAAATTTGGCATGGGGGTGGGATGATTCCGGTGAGCGGGGCTTATAATTAGATGCAGATGTATTAAAACGATGTTCCTGACTTGCGGTGGCAGGAAAGGCGGCCCGCCATTGATGGGTGGTGCAGACGATCACAAACTGGTTTCATGACGGTGTGAAACCAATTTTTGGCCTTCCCGCCATATTGTCCACTCACATCTGCTACGGCGCCTGACTCCAATGGGGACAGAAAATTCAGGTTGGTGTGTGTCTTCAGGTAATGGCATGCACCATTTGCCCTTGCCCTTCTAGGCATTAGAGGTTACGGGTTTGTGGGATGCTGTCGAAGAAGCCTTGGTGAATTGTTGCAGCACATCTTACAGATAGTACTACACATCACAGTCACGGTGAATCAGAATCTAAGAGGTGAAGGGAAAGTTAGAAACATAGCACAATCAGCAGGACTAAGGATAAGGGGAAATGCATTATAATCTCATTACAGAAACATACAAAGCAAGAGATGAGCATTTACCCCCTCGAGGTTGTCCTGCTATTCAATTAGACCATGGCTGATCAGTACCTTAACTCCATTTATCGCATTTATTCCATGTCCCTTAGTATCCTTGCCGAACAAAAAATTAGTCAATCTTAGTCTTGAAAATTTCAGTTGAGTCAGTATCAAAAGCTTTTCGGTGGTCTAAGTTCCAGCGTTCTGCTACATGTTGTGTGAAAAAATTATTCCTGTCAATAGCATTTTAACCTAAGTTAGAAGGTTTTGGATTCAAGCCCTACCAGTTATCTGTTGCCATTGCCTTCTGGGCATGTGCCTGGAAGGCCACGGCCCTCCTAAGGATGCAGGATCTCTTTCCTTCTCTCCATCGCTTCCACCAAGGCCGCCAATGTGGCATCCAAAGTCTTTGGATCCCAGTCTCTTCCATGGTCAGCCATTGTTGAATCTTTCACAGCAAAAATATTCTGAATGATCTCAGCACCACCAGCAGCCACAATGTACCTCCCCTTTAAAAAGAGCAAGGAGGTTATGTTGAACTTACATAGGTCACCAGTTCAGCCTCAGCTGGAGTATTGTGTCCAGTTCTGGGTGCTGCACTTTAGAAAGAATGTGAAGTCATTGGAGACAGTGCAGAAAAGATTCACGAGAATGGTTCCAGGGATGAGGAACTTCAGTTATTAAGGTAGATTTGAGAAGCTAGGACTGTTTTTCTTGGAGAAGGCTGAGAGGAGATTTGATAGAGGTATTCAAAATCATGAGGAGTCTGGACAGAGTAGATACGGAAAAACTGTTCCCACTCGTGAAAGGATCAAGAATGAGAGGAAACAGATTTTAAGTCATTTGAAAAAGAAGCAATAGTGATAGAAAAAACTTTTTCACTCAATGAGTGGTTAAGGTCTGGAATGCACTAAGGATGTGATGGAGGCAGGTTCAATCAAGGCATTCAGAAAGGAATTAGACTGGTATTTGAAAAGAAACAATGAGTTATGGAGAGAAGGTGGGAGAATGGAATTAAGTGAATTGTTCATTCGGAGAACTGGTGCAGACACGATGGGCTGAATGGCCTCTTGCACCGTTTCGTCATGCATTCAAAGTTCCTTTAGGATTTGGGTGTTACCCTAAGAATGCTACCAAAGACTGTTAATCATAAAAATCATTCTTGCTTATTTACAGATCTATGAACATTTCAGCACTTTACATGAGGTCGTACTTCTGCTTTCCACCAGATGTTATTTAATCGTGTGACATTGCATCATAGTTACATCAGCAGTTACATCAGTATCAGGTGCTCCTGATGTTAACTCTTTACTCTACATCTCCCTTCAAGTCTTTATCCCAACTATATACTCTTCCCAAAGTCTCAGACTTCGCAGGAACTACTCACATGCATGAAACCTTATTCCTGCGCAAAGTTATGGAACAGTTCATTCACAAACTGAGGGCCATTGTCCAACACCACAATGTCCAGGATGCCACATCTCGTGAAGATTCTATTTATAGAAGTGTAATGACTGCCACCGCTGTGATGCTGTGCAGTCAACTCACTTCAAACCGTCTGGAGTAGTAATCAATGATGATGTTGAAAGCTTTGCCTTTAAATGCAAATAAATCCCTTTCCAGGCATTGCCATGGCCTCAAAGGAAAAGTGGAGGGTGTCAGTGGTTCATTCTGCTGTTGGCGATCCACTGCGAACATAAGGCGATTCATGATTAACTCTTCAATGGAGTGACTTTCATGGGATGTGGGCATCGCTGGCTAGGCAAGCATTTATTGCCCATCCTGAACTGCCCTTGTTCAGAAAGTATTTAAGACTCAAACACATTGCTGCAAATCTGGAGCCACATGTAGGCCAGACCAGGTAAAGGTAGCAGATTTCCTTCCCTAAAGGACATTAGTGAAGCAGATGGGTTTTTACAACAATAGAGGAGTTTTAATTTCAGATTTTCATTGAACTCAAATTCCACCATTTAGCCATGGCGGGATTCGAACCCTGGTCCCCAGAGCATTACCCTGGCTTTCTAGTCCAGCGACAACACCACTACGCCATTGCCTCCCAAAGAAATTAAGAAATCATCAATGATTGTGAGGTGTTTTCTCTGTTCGAAGTATTGATGAAATACTCAGCTGTTAGGAATATAATCTGGCCATCCATTGTGGCAATACTCTTATTTGGGTGCATTAGTCATCCTGATTTTGTGCTTGCTTAAACTCTTATAATCTCTTTTCCTTGGCTGGTAAGTGTTTAGCAATGAGCAAAAGTATATGCTTCCACTTCCTCAATGAAATTTAAATCCTCGGTTTGGTTCCTTCCACTGGTGTTCTTGGTAGTTCCATCTGCTGTCATTTGGTACTTCCCTTGAATGTACTCAGTAACTGAATTGTATCTCATGAGTCTCAGTCTAAAACATTGAATTTTAGGAGGCATTTTTGCAATTTCCTTTAGGCCAAGAAGAGTAACCAAAGGTTTGTGGCCAATTTCAATTTTACACCTTAATCCCATGATATAATCTGAAAGCTTCTCGCAGAGCTACGTGGCTACTAATGCTCCTTTCTCAATGACTACATACATTTTCTATGTGTTTGTGAGAGATCTTGAGGTGCAACAATGGTCTTCATTTGTTCATCTTTTTGAACTTGAAACAGCACTGCGGCCAAGCCCGTAGATGATGCATCTGCTGCTACAATTGTTGGCAATTCTAAATCATAGTGCATTAGAATTTCTGGTGAAATTAGGAGATTTTTGATCTTGTCAAAAGCATTTCACTGGTCCATGTTCCAACACCACTGTTGATCTTGTCTCAACAGCTGTTGTAACGGTTCATTGATTTCCGCCAAGTCTGGTAGGACTTGTCCTACTTAGTTGGCCATTCCAAGGAATTTTTGTAATTCTGTGATGGTTCTAGACTGTGGGAACTCTCTAACCGCCTTGGTTTTCTGCAGGTTGACATTAATTCCTGAAATTTGTACAATGTACCCGAATAATTTTATCATAGGCTTTGCAAATTCACATTTGTCGTTCAATGTCAAAACTGTTCCTTGTCGAACCTAGAGGAGTATTCTCACTCGACGGTCATGTTCTTCCCTCAGTGAGCCGTGTACGAGAATGTTGTTCATATGGCATATTACTTCTTCCATGCCTTTCAGGGTCTGAGACATGATTCTTTGGAATATCTCAGAGGCAGAAGCAATTTTGAATGGTAACCTGTTAAAACAATAACCAAATGGAGTGATAGAAGTATTTAACAATCTGGGTTCTTTGTCCAGATACAACCGCCGAAAGCTATTTTGTTAACTTCTCCTAGGAAGTTTGTTTTTTCAGTGGCTCTTCCACTTCTTGGATTTGACTTGGCCTTGTTATTTTCTCTTTCTTCCTGTGAGCTACTTCTATTTCAGATCAACAGACAATTTTAAAATGTCCTAACTTTCCACAGTTGTGGCATTCTGCTCCCCTTGCTGGGCATTCTTCCCTCTTGTGCAGAGTTTTCCTGGCATACCAAGAGCATTTCAAGATGGTGGTTGGTGCGCTTTTCACAAATTTCATGGGCTTTTGCTTCAATGTGCTTTCTCTTTTCAGTTCAACATATCACTCATTCTTTTCCAAGGCACATCATTTTCCCCATGAACAACTGTTCTGTTTTGCTTCCTAACTTGGTCTATCACACTATCATACTGTCTTTAGGAGAGTTAAATCTTCCCTTGTTTGTAAAAGACCTGATAGGGTTTCATCTAAGACACATGAGATTGCATGTTAATTCATCTCCGAGGATCCCATGGCTGCAATTTTCTGCTAGCCCATACAGGTCATTTACGAATAAATCCATGCATTCATTCGGTTTTTTGTTTCCTCTTATTAAACTTTGCTTACTCAATCAAATTTTTTTCAAACACTGAAGCACGCATCAAATGCCTAGAGGACTTCATCGTATGAGCTCGAAGCATCATCGACTCACTGTCTCGCTATTACATCTACGTCTACAGGCTCCCCTTTATCCACAGCGCAAGTTACTCCTCCAAAGAACACCAATAAATTGGTTAAACATGATTTCCCTTTCACAAAACTATGCTGACTCTTCCCAATTGAGTTTCTCTGAGTGCCCAGCTATAACCTCCTTAATGATCAATTCTGGCATCTTCCCCACAACAGATGTCAGGCTAACTAGCTCCTACTGCATAAAGTACTGACCTGATTGTTTTGTCTCTTCTTATGCAAGCCTGAAGCTGTCCTGTATCTGGAGATTCACTTCTTCTAATTGTGTCCCAGTATCAAGCCAGTTGCAAGCCTTCAGCGCTTCAGAAAGGTTTTGGAAGTGGCAACATAAATTCCATGTTTGCCCTAAGCTCTGGATCTTTTGCTGCTTCAGTAGTTTGGCTTGTAAATTGTGATCTATACTCACTGCTGTCTGGGCTCCGGGTCTGCGTGTCAGCTTGCATCTGTTGCACCCATGATGTAGGTCTTCCAGGTCTGCAGTCTTCACTTGGAGTTTTTCTGGATCTTTTATGCTCTGTCCGCTGTCACCATGTTTCATCTTGCGTTCAGGGTCTAGATTGTGTTTCTTTAGGGTTTGCCTGTTACTCTAAGAATGCTGCTGTAGACTGTTATTCATAAAAAAAATTCTTGTTTATTTACAGATCTATGTACATCTCAGTACTCTACAAGAGGTTGTACTTCTGCTTCCCACCAGATCTGTTACTTAATCATGTGACATTACATCATAGTTACATCAGTATCAGGTGCTCCTGATGTTAACCTTTTACTTTACATGCACTTTAAAAATTCTGTGATTGTGTGTGTGATTCTGTGAAGTGCAGTGTAGCTTTAAATACTGTTACATACTCATGGGACTGGATTTTGCAGTCAGTGGCAAAGCTGACAATTAAGTAAATCTCAGTAATTTCAACTCTATCGCTATGCAGTGGTACCGCAATTGACTGCAGCATTCTTTAATGGGCATTTACAGTACAGTGCAGCCAATCACATTAAAAGATTTGAAAGGAACCCAAATAAGAAACTCAAAAACAATAAAATAAAAAACATTTTAAGATTGGAACGTACACACGGGGTGAAGGCAGAGGCTAAAATATTTTGAAAAACTTTTTTAAAAAGGTTAAAAAGATTTAACTTAAAAATCTACTAATTAATCATTCAGCAGCACTCCACTATTATGAAATTATTTTTTCAGAGTTAGTTCTGTTTGTTCATCATGCTTTATTTATCACATCGACATTAGAAACCCAGTTACACCTGATTGAAAAAAGTGTAACTTTTTAAGGGATTTGAAATGGTGACGTGGGAGCAGCAAAGTGAATGGCATAGTGATCCATATGCCTGTTTTTTGGGGCTATCAACCGGTCATCTTTCAACTCAAGGTTTCAATCTGAGGCCACGTTTATTGTTATGAGACAATGTCCTTTTATTTTCAAAAATATCATATTTCAACTTTCAACAGACTGGAAATTTTGCGATTTGAACTGAGGCAGAGCAAACTGCATAAAAATGTAAGGCCACATTCCAAGCTGAAGGTGAGAAACCAACAAATCACCCTCAGGGGAGTGTGAATCGAGAGACATTTCCTATGATTCTGACACCCGTCGAAACTCGGAACAGTCTAAGGAAGAGACATTAAAAATGCAAAGTACTGGAAATTGAAACTGTGGCTGCCACAGACAGATATACCCAAAACCTCTTGGGAAATACACAATGGATGAAGTATTTCAAGACAGGGCTGCCAGCCACTAGAGAGGATTGCAAGTGACACAGTGGTGTCAAGAAAGTCCTCAGCAGAGGAAACAAGAAGAGAGCTGCTCTCCCTCTCTTTCGGAATAAGCATGTTGCCTTGTTCAAGCAGTCAACTCTCCCAGAAACCTACCAACGAATCGAGATCTCATAATAATTGCAACATCTGCTACATCTGACCACATCCAGAAAACCAGCCAACCTAAATCGGCCGCAACATTTAAAATCCACGCCTCAAGGACAATCAAAGGTAGCTTAACCGTATATTATTTAATTTTTTTTTTATTGGACTCTAACCTCCCTTATTTCTGATACCTGTGCATGTGTGCGTGTGCACATGTGTGGGCCCAAATGACTGCACGAGGGCCAATTGCGTGGTGTGTTTGTATTATTTTTCTCGGGTTTAGTAGTTAATAAGCTTGTTCTTTCTTTAACTCAAGAAAATCTTGGTTTGATTGGCTCCTTATTGCTTACAGCTTAAATAGTTAAGCACATTCTGATTTGGAAAAGGCATATCCTCATGAGAAAGGAACTTAAACCTCTGCTGTGACCAACCAAGGAGGTTGAATAGAGGGGAGCCAGTTCACTCCTTCTCAACTGGTCATAACATTATCTACTTAGGCACTATTTGAAAAACAGCTCTCCAGGTGTCCTGGCCAACACTCATCTCACAGCTAAAAATAGATTAGCAAATCATTAAATTTATATGCTGTTTGTGGGATCTCAGCTGCTGCAATCATACTTTGAAAGTATTTTACTAAGCTGCTAGATAAAAGTCAGTTCTTTCTTTCTTAACTCCAAAGCAGTGCTTGCAGCACCACCTATTGTTATAATAATGTAATTAATCTCTTCACATGACTAAAATAACCACTGTCATAACTTCATGATGACAATAGAACTTTTGTACTGTTGACTGCAACAGGGAGGCGGGCTTGGTTTACGGCAGCAACGCAGAATGGGCTCATGGAATTGGCAGCCAATTTTTCGCCGTGCCCAATCTTCCTTCCACCAAAGGTCACAGAATTCTAGATCAAACTCTTGCATCTGATTCCTGGTCTCACTCTCGCTTTTGTTTGGTTTGAAATTAAAAATCACGGCAATACATTCCAAGTCAATGGGAAATAAAAACTAGCATGGTGAAAAATCAGCTGTCGGTTTGCTATGAACCCATTTCACACTGCTGGCATTGACCCATTTCACTCCCATAGTGTTTAAAATCTGATTTGGCTAGTCAAAATGATTGCTATACTAAGATTTGGCACTTTGTAACGGAACTAATCATCCAGTCCATGTGAATGAAAAAGCTGTTTAATTAAGATGGCATGAAACGCAACTTTAAATTGTATGTGAGAAATGCTGAGCATGTACTGCTGAAACTAAGCAATAAAAGAAAGACACCTGGGGCAGGATTTTCCCCCGTCAGGGGCGAAGTTGAAGGGCGGGCGTGCACAAGTGCGCTTCTGATCGGCGCCCCCAATTTGCATGGGCGGGTCAATTAAGGCCCGCCCAGAGTGACATCCGCACAGGAGCTCCCTGTGCGGGCAGGGGGGAGTGGGGGGGGGGGGGGAATCCCAAAATTGAGAGCGCACTCTTTCACGCATGCGCACAAAAGAGCGCACTCATCTCCCTGAGGCTAAGTGCTGCCTCAGGGAGATCGAAAAAATAAAATTCCCCTGACATGTCCCCTCGTGTGACACTGTCACATGAGTTGGGACATGTCCATAATTTTTACAAAAACTTTATTAAAATTTTTAAAAACCTACATGAAACCTCATCCCGCCCGTGGATGAGGTTTCATGCTTTTTCTAATTCCTGCCGGGGCTACTGGCCTGCCCGCCAACCTTACAGTTGGAGGGGCAGGTCCATTAATTAGTTTAATGACTCTGTCAATAGCCTCAATTGGCCATTCTCAGGTCGGCGGGCGCGCAGCTGATTTTGCTGCGCCCCTGTCTACCTGAAAATTTAAATGGGGCGCGGTGACGTCAGCAATTAGTTTATGCCAGTCTAATCCTGCATGTCTTTCCACTTTAGAAATTGATTGAATTTGTCGTGACCATCCTACATACATTTCAATACCCAAATCTTTGCCTCTTGTGAGGTCAGAACTTTTTTCTGTCCTTTCTAATTGTGATGAATGAAATCCACTGAGGAAGAACTGCACGGCTATTTCATTACCTTACATTTATGAATCTTTTGCACATTATCAACTAGTTGATCTACCGCGGCGTCACTCAGACTTTAAAAAATGCATTAATTCATCTAATTTCTCCCTCATTTTCAAAATATTTTCTTTGTTGCTGTTTGTCTTTTTTCTTATGCACCATTCTCTTAATGCTTACACACTTGTCTTATTGTAGTCTATCTATCTATCTGCTCGTGCTTGAATCTTTTTTTACAGCTATCAAATGATTCCTGACCACAGCCATTTTGATATTGAATTGAATAAAATATGCTACATTTCACATTTATATTAACATCTTTCTCTCAAATGTTATCAAAACGCAAAGAGAGTGAATTTTAAAAATTTATTAAAAACTTTAGGAAAATTTCAATAGTTAAAATTCAGGCCCTGAATTATCATGGGGTTCTGCAAATTTCCTAATGGAACTTCTTGAGAAACAGATAATTTGATATCCAATTAGCCATTCATGTCATTTCTTTGTGGTTCCACTGATCTCATACCAGAGAACCCAAGCAGAAATTCCAGATATGAGTTATAGAGCACAAGATCTCTGGTCTCATTTCTGACTCCAATTTCCAGGCCTTCCCAATTTCCTCCCAGCAGTATCCTCGACCCCCTAGAGCCCACTGCATCCTCAATCACACTGCAAGGTTGATGAACAGTACCGCACACCCTTACAATATTCTTTGCTGACCACCTAGCAATCCCGCACCCCGAGAACACTCCAAGGACCACCAAAAAAACAGCAGATCTACACAATGTTCTTTCCGACCTCCTAACCTCTGCTCTGATGGCACTGCAAGGCCCAGCCAATCCTCCTTCAGACCCCCATGATCTTAATTAATCACTTACTTGAATACTGAACTCAACCTGAATAGGTTCCTATTGCTGCACTTTACACATGACAATGAGATCCGAGGCGCAAAATCTCAGGATCTTCGGACCTTCCCATATGAGTATGGGCTGTTAGCATTCTGTGGGTCAGGTTTCCAAAGTAGGCAGCATTGAATTTCTAGGCTAGGGTGCCATGTATTCAGGTTTGCTAATGGCATTATGTTAGATGGCACAGTAAACAGGGTAGATGGAAGCAGAAAATTGCAAATGGGCATTGACAGGTTAAGCAATTGGGCAAAACTGTGGCAGATGGAGCTCAATGAGGGAATGTGTGAGATCTTCCATATTGAAATAGGTAGATCAGAGCATTTTCTAAATTGTACTAGGCTAGGAATTGTTCAGAAACATAAGAACAAGTAGGAGCAAAAGTAGACCACTCAGCCCTTCAAGCCTGCTCCACCACTCAATACAATCATTTCTGATCTTCTATCTCAACTCTACTTTCTTGCCTGCTCCCCATATTCCCCCGAGTCCCGAGAGATCAAAAATCTATCCACCTCAGTCTTGAATATACTCCATGATGGAGCATCCAAAACCCTCTGGGTAGACAATTCCAAAGATTCATAACCTTGTGAGTGAAGAAATTTCTCCTTATCTCAGTCCTAAATGATTGACCCCTTATCCTGAGGCTGAACCTCCATGTTCAAGACTCCCCAGTCAGGGAAACAACCTTTCAATGTCTACCCTGTCAAGCCCCTTCAGAATCCTTCATGTTTCAATTAGATCACCTTTCACTCTTCTAAACTCCAGATAGTATCGGCTCAATTTACTCAGCCTTTCATCATTAGACAACCCTCTCATCCCAGGAACCAATTTAGTGAAATAAAAGCAAAAAATGTTGGAAATGTTTAGCAGGTCTGGCAGCATCTGTGGAGAGAGAAGCAGAGTTAACATTTCAGGTCAAAGACCTTTCTTCAGAACCAATTTAGTGAACCTCTGCTATACTCTCTAAGGTAAGCAAATCCTTCCTTGGATGTGGAAACCAAAACAGTGTCTAATACTCTAGGTGTGGCTGTACAAAGGCCTTATATAATTGTAGCAAGATTCCTCCAATTGTCTTACAATGAAGGTCAACACAGCACTTGTCTTCTTAATTACTTGTAGTACCTGATGTTAACTTTCTGTGTTCCTTGTATGAGTGTACCCAAGTCTCTGTGAACTTGGATATTTAAAAGTTTCATGCCTTTTTAAAAAATTCCGTTTTTCTATTCTTACCACCAAAATGAATAACCTCACACTTTTCCACATTATACTCAATCTGCCACCTTGTTACCCACTCACTTAACCTGTCTTTGCAGCCCCTTTGTATCCTCCTCACAGCTTACATTTCCACCTAGCTTTGTATCATCAGCAAACTTGGATACATTATTCTCAGTGTCTTCATCTAAGCCATTAATGTAGATTGTAAATAGATGAGGCCCCAGCACTGATCCTTGCAGCATTCCACTATACAGCCCGCCAGCTTGAAAGAACAGAGATACTTCAGAGTCCATGCACAGAAATCACTATAAATCGATGGACAGGTAAAAAAAATAATTGGAATGTTGATCTTTATAGTAATGGAAATAATGCTACAGTATATAAACCTCTGGTTACACCTGTAATACTGCATTCAGTTCAATAGTCACCAGAATGATACTGGGACTAAAAGAGTTAAATTATGTGGACAAGTTGTATAGACTTGGCTTGTATTCTCTTCAGTATAGAAGATTAAGTTGTGATCAAATTGAAGTGGTTAAGATAATTAAAGAATTTGATAGGTTGTTTCATCTTATGAGGGAGTCCAGAACATGTGAGGATAAACTTAAAATGCCAGCTAAGCAATTCAGTGGTGATGTCAGGATGCACATTTTCACACGAAGTGAGGTGGAAATCTGGAACTCTTTCCCCTAAAAAGCTGTTGAGGATGGGGTTCAACTGAACATTTCAAAACATATTGATTTTGTTAGCTAAGGGTGATATGGAATGAAGGTGGGTAAATGGAATTAAAATACAGATCAGCTATGATCTAGTTCAATGACGGATTAGGTTCGAGGGGCCGAATAGACTACACCTGTTCCAATACCTCTATTCCCAATAATTGAACTTGAGCAAAAACAAGTTGAGAATCATACATTTACTTGCTTAAGTAAACCACTAAACCTTCAGAGGAAATAATGACATTAGACATTTAATAATGAAGATGTTTGCTATACTTCTACATACCATGTACTGCATAATATTAATTTGCTGCTAAGTCACAATTCTGTTCAAGCTGACCTGTTGCTTTCAGGCCATTATGTCTAAGTGCAGAAAATAATAACATCCATTGTAAGCTTTCACTCAAAGGGACCCCTTGGGAAATCCTCAATGTTAGCTGAGAGGTAGGAAGGATGCAGAGTAGCTGAGGGCAATTAAACTATTCAGAATGCTGCCTGAAACGTAGCCAGGTGAATACCTTGACAGGCAGACGGGAACAGATATTTGCAGCAGGAGGTCAGAGCGGGGAATGATAGCTGATAGTTAGCTGCAAGGAAAAGTGGAATGGATCATGTCATGGAGGGGTGTGTGTAGAAGAGATTGGTAGAGGGAGAAGCCTGTGGGAACGATTGCAAGGAGGATCTCAAGGGCCACAATTGTGCAAGGGATTTCTAAGAAAAGAGACAAAAGGTTTCCTTGTGAAACCCGGAGGACCACTCCTACCCCTCAAGGAAACTTGAAATATAACTCTTAAATTAACTTACCTTCTAAACCTCCTGTGGTCCAGGATCAAGCTCCCAGCTGGTTTTGCCTAATTGGGGAGTCGGTACTCTCCCCCACGCTCAGGCCTCAGGTTGAAATTGCGGATCAGATCCTGATGACATCATTATATCTGATTTACAAATGTAAAACCGGATCCTATTTTCCAATGATGTCCATCTCACCTGCTGAAAGCAGCAGGCTAATATGGTGACATGGCAGGAAGGAAGCAGGATTGGAGGGGGTTAACTGACTGGAATTATTTTAACTGCCACTGCCCACCCCCTCTCCCCACCCAGTTTCCACCTGGCAGAAGTTAGCAGTGAGGCTGAAGTATGTGCTTATCTCCATTTTTAAAAAATATCTCACATGTGGATGAACTTGAAAATTTATTTATACTACTGGATCTCCCATGACATTGCTCACAGTAAGTTAGCAGATATGTTGTTTGATTAACAGCAGTGATAGGATAGCAGATAACATAATGCATTAACAGAATCACAGAGTTACAGCACCTGAATATGTCTAATTTCATGATATTCTTGGATTTTTACTACCTTTTTGGAGATCAAGTTCGGCAAGTCTGTCTGTCCATAATGCCATGATACCAAACAGGGGTATACCGTTAACACTGAAGAAAAATGTACCATAATGTAAGACAACATTAGAAAACTTGCAACTGGGAAGTTAGTTGGGCGATTTAGTGCCAAATGAATATGGTCATGATTTTACCTTCATAGGAGAAATAGAAACATCACCTAGACCTTAGAAAATAAGAAATTGAACAGAGTAGAAGACCAAAGGGATTTAGGGATACAAGTGAACAAATCATGAAAACCAGCACTGGTAAGCAAAGCAAAAATGCTAATAAAGCACTGAGACTTATTTCTAGGTGTATAGAATTCAAAGGCACCAGTTATGTTAAACTTGTATACCATGACTGTGCACAGTGCTAGTCTGTATTCTATAGAAAGGAGATAGAAGCACTGAAAAATGTGCAGTGTACGAGTATGTTTCCAGAACTGAGAGATTACAATTATTGCAGAAGGATGAACAGGCTGGATCTTTTTTCTTCAGAAAGGAGAAGAATTAGAGCAACATTATGTGATCTTTAAAATTATGAATGGGTTAGACAGGGTAGACGTGGAGATACTGTAATTATAAAGATTACTGTAGTTACTGATAAATTCACTAGGAAAATAAGAAGAAATTTCTTTACTCAAGTTTTTAGAATGTGGAATTTACTACCACAGGAAGTGGTTGAGGGGAATGGCTTAGATGTTTTCAAAAGTAAACAAGACAAATCCATGAGAAACAACAGAATAAAAAGATGCTGAAAGGGTCAGATGAGGTAGATGGAATGGGATAACACTCACATATGAGCGCCAGCACTGACTAGTTGGGCCGTTGGCCTCTTCCTGTGCAGGGTATTCTATATATTCCATGAAAACTACAAATGAGCGATACTGATCATTATTATTTTATATTTGTTTTTCCCCTAACCATGTTCAAAGCCCTGGATACACAGGGCTTAATAAATAAGGTGGCAGTGAAACTAATATAGGTTCCAGTGAATTTAAACTCTGCTGTTAAAGTAGAGCTAGTACTGCAGTATAGAAATCACCTCATCTTCCAGCTTTGTCCATCTAATTTTCATTTTAAATCCTATGAGAAATGGATGGGAGGCAGGTATAGGCTTCCAGCTGATCAAAATCACGTAGCCAAACAAATCTGGATTAAAAGCACTGATATAAGCATTTATTTTCTTTGCTCTTTAGTAATCAGGTAACATCTAATTCAGTGCTGCCCAAACTTTTTCCCATTGAGACCCCATTTTAAGGTTTGAAAATTGGTACGCTCCCAGAGTGAGAGCAGGGAGTGGCAGGAGGTGGAAAGAGTTCAGTGGCAGTGGGAGGAGGGTTGGGGGCAAAGCAGGAGCCAATGATTTTGTCCACAACCCATTTTGAATACTCTGATGGGGCCTTGGAGCTAAGAATCATGCGTGCAGATGTAATGGAGCCTCGGCACGGATCCCAGGACTCTTTTGCCAGAGTCGCCATTGTTACCTAGGAGCTCGCAACCCCACAGGGGTCGCGACCCATGATTTGATGTAGGTACTGTCTAATTTCCCTTTAAACACTAAAGTTTTTTTTTGTTAATGCTCCAAACCATAACTAGGTGATACTGGTGATAATATTATGATTAGGAACTGAGATTCCTGCAACCAACTTCATCAATGAAGAGTTTATGTCTGTAATTTATCGAATGCAGTACTGACAACACTGAAACACGTAAAAATGGTGAAAGGATGCATTTAAATGTCTCTAGGAATTTCTTTGCACTAAGCAACGCTAGTTGTAACTATCAGTGCCATAAATCAGTGAGGTTGCATCGTGTGTAAGTTAATAATAGTCATTATAAATTCAAGGAATTTGTCAGATATTAATCTGTTATTGATAGTGTATACTTGACCTTTGCCAGTCTATCAGGCTGACATTTACTAAGGGCTGTAATCAGCATACTGTTTGTTTTAGCTAGTAACAGTGGTTAGAAAAAGCAGCCTTTTCATTACAGAATAAACTGGCTTACACTTTATGGCCAGGATTTTACAGTCGGCGTGTGGGGGCGGGCCCGACATGCCAGCGTGCAAAATGATGCGCGATGACGTCGGGCGTGTGTCCCAACATCATCGCGCTGTCTTGCAATATTTCATTCGGCAGGCATGCGCCGGAGTCGGCTGCTTGCCCGCCGATAATTGATAGGCCTATTAAGACCATTAACGAAGTAATTAATTTCAAGTTTAAGCTGCCCATCCAACCTTACGGTTGGCGGGAAGGCAAAAAGGCCAAGCGGCCTTTACGTTTTTTAGGAAACCTCATCCATGAATGGGTTGAGATTTCCTAACGCTTTTACGAATTAAATGAAAAGTTTTTCTGAAAAATAAAAACATGTCTCATCTCATGTGCAAAAGCGCTTCAATCTCTCTGAGGTAGTTCTGTGCCTCAGGGAGATTGAAGCACTCCTTCGCACGAAAGAACACTGGAACCGGCTCTTCCTCCTCCCCACGCCTGTACAGGTAGCACTCGGCGGGGGCAGTCGCAGAGCCGACTGCTGCCCACGATCAGCTCCGCACTGCCATTTTACGCGAGTGGGCCAATTAAGGTCCGCCCAGCGTAATACGTGAGTGGCACTTAGCGCTATCACTTGTGTATTATGCTGGGCGGGCCTTAATTGGTCCACTTGCATAAAATGGTGGTGCGGAGCCAATCGCGGGCGGCGCCGCCCACTCCCGCCAAGCCCGGCCTACGCGGGAATAATTCAGGCCTATATTTCAAAGTCAGGTAGCAAGGCAGAAAAAATTGGTATCAGCAATACAAATGTTACTGAATTGTCTTAAAATGCAGAATTTGCCATATGCTCTCCATTGCCATTACTTATCGTTAACTACAAGACAGTACTCATTAAGCTGGCACAGAAAATGGACGGAATCATCCCGTATTTGCACTTTGTGCGGTAGCGGGTGGGGAAAAAAGTTTTACCCGCCAGCCGCAATGACAGCTTTTCACATATCATCCCAATCCTGCCTCATTAATCCTGCATTCCTGGGAAACACAAGAGTTTCGATGGTGGGCAAGCTCTCATTTGCTCGCCACACCATCACCTCATCACTTCCTCACACCAAGTGCTATATTTAAAGTACACCTGCACACACACCTCTCAATGCTTCCAGCACAGGACTGCTGCACGGAAGACATGGCCCCGAAAGGCAAGAAGGCTGCAGCCTCCAATTCAGTGACATGTCCCTGGAACGCCTTTTGGGTGCAATGGAGGCCCGCCATGATGTCTTCTATCCTCACTCTGGCTGTGGGAGCTCCAGCAATCTTACCTTTCTGGCTTTGTAGGCGATGATAGTGGTGATCAGTGCCAATGCTGCACAGAAGAGGTTGGCCATCCAATGCAAAAAGAGGATGGATGATCTCATCCATGCTGGCAGGGTAAGGCAACCATCTCATTACTCTAAACTCACACGCTCAAGCCCATCACACATTCACTGGCATCTCACTCACTGCCAACTCAAGGGACATCACCATTCACTCTCTTGCACACAACCTCACATTTCCATCTGGCCTTATCTCCTCTGGAGACCGTTTCCTCAGCCCTCACCATCTTAAGGCCACTTGAACAGAATAACTTGTGCCCCCACACACCCTGAGATACCCCCCTTCCCTGGTACAATCCTCGCCCTGCAGCTTCTTCCCTTGCTTGAGACCACTTCTCCCCCTTTCCCAAGCAAGCCCTAGACCTGCAGCCATTGAAAAGCCACCCCTGCCTTATGGCTGGTCTGGTAGGTAGAGACCTGCCCTTGCGCCCCTCTAAAAGAGATGTGGTGCTGCTTAAAAGCCTGGCGCTGATGACTGCGAGTGCTGCCCAAAGCAAGGTAGGCAAACAAACCTTGAAGTCCTGAGCAAAGTGCAACTCGCCAGGTGCACATCGCTTATGTACAGTTGTGAAACACGTTGGTGTGCAATCACGCCGATGTGCTCGGATGATCCAATGTGGGCAGATCATTCCGGTGAGCTGGGCTTATAATGATATGCAGATGTAGTACAATGAAGTTCCCAACGTCTGACTTCGGGGAACACGGCCCACCATTGAAGAGCAGAGTGGACGATTGTAAACTGGTTTCACGATGTCATGAAACCAATTTTTGGCCTTTGCACCATATTGTCTGCTCACGCTGCTGCCAATGGGCACAGAAAATTCCACCCAATGGGTTTCAGTGCAATCTGAAAACTCAATGTATGGATCAGTGCTTCAGTATATATGCTAAAAGACTACGGCTAGAATCTTCAGGTCGGCATGCGGGGGGGCGGCCCCCACTCGTCGACATGTAAAATGACGTGCGGTGATGTTGGGCATGCGCCCCGACGTCACCGTGCGTCATTCAGATCTTCAGTTCGGTGGGTGCACACTGGAGTCGGCTACGCAACCGCCACATTGTCAAAGGCCTATTAAGGCCACTTAAATATCAATTAAAATAATTAACAGAGCTGCCGTCCAACCTTAAGGTTGGCAGGTAGGCGAAGAGTCCAGCTGGCCTTTGCATTTATCATGAAGCCTCATCCACAGGTGGGATGAGGTTTCATGAAGGTTTTTAAACTTTAATAAAGAATTTTAATAAAATTTAATAAAATAAAATAAAAGACACTGTCACATGAGGGGGCATATCTTAAAATTTTATTTTTCTTTATTTAAATTTTTCAAAATCAAACTAATCCCCCTGAGGCAGCTCTGCGCCTCAGGGAGATTTCTGTGCTCTTTCGCGTACATGCGCAAAAGAGCGCAGGCCCCGACTCAGCTTCCTCCCCCCACCCGCACAGGGAGTGCTCAGCACTTCTGGGTGTGCGTCACGCTGGGCGGGCCTTAATCGGCCCACCCACATAAAATGGTGGCACGCAGCCGATCGCGGGCGGCAATCGGCTACGCGACCACTCCCGCTCAGCACCCCTCCCTCCCTTATGGGGAGAAAATGCTCCCCTATATATTTTATAAAAACAGGAAAGGAGAATCCATAGTTTGGATTCCTCCGGGGCTGTTTTTATTTCAGATTTTCAGCCTCCGCAGTATTTTCCTTTTGAAAAAGAACATTTTGCTGTTGTACATCAGTTGCACATTGAAGAAGTGGAAGGTCTTGCAGTTGATTAGTACTCCTGAGTGATCTGGAGATGCCTTAAATGTTACTTGGGTGCTATTGTGATGCCCTACACTTGTGGCCAGCCAGAGTCACAAACCTGATGACTGGCATCATTAGTGGAAAAGTTGGCATAATTACCTGCCCTGGCAAATATGCCATCTGTCATCTGTTTCATGCATTTGTGGGCCATTGACTGCAAGATTCTGTAAAAGTCTCCAATATAACACTCACAATATCCAGAGTCAAAGGAATTGAGGATGATGGTGATTTTGACAGCCATTTGTAAACAGTGGCTATCGGGCCCACACAGAAAGTCTAGCTCCAGCAGGCTACTTGTCTGCAAGCTGCATCCCTCTGCTGATCCCCTCTCTCCTGTGGAGCTGCATGTCCGTGAGGAGCAAGCTATTACTGTTCCTACTGGTCCTGCTTATGGTGCTGGTCATTTCGACCTCTGTCTAAGGTCTAAAGTAACGTAGCATAAGCAACACCCATACTGATCTGGTAGGTCAGACCTAGATCAAGCTCCAAAGTGTAGATCAGAAGTACAAACCTCCAAAGCTGTCAAATTTTCAGCACAGTACTATAAACAAAGCCCACACATGCAGGCAAGAAAGAAGGGCATATTGGCATATTTCCCTGTCACGTCTTTAGCCCCCTTGCTTTGCTTACACTGGTGAGTTACAGGAAGCCTGGGAAACCCGTGGACCAATAATTAAATTGCAACACTTTTGTTAATATTGTTGTAACATATTATAATTGCCAATCCGTCTCTCCTGTGGGGATTTCTCATGTGTAGGGTAGCGTACTCCAGTTAAATGTAGAAGCCAGGGGGTTGGAGCCGGCTTCCTGATGCACTGTCAATTTCTCCAGTTTTAACATTTTCACCTACTTCAAAACCCATACACTCCTGTACATTAAAATACAGCTTGTAGTCACAAGCAGACCAAAATCCCTGAAAAATGTTCTTCTGATTTATTAAAAATACTTGTTTTCCACCTCAGTTTTGATTTTAGACCTTTTAGGAGCACCTTTAGCTTTACCACAATTTCTGTATCACTGTGAAATAGCTTCTGTTTTGCAGTGATGCAAAGATAACAATATAATTCCAGAATTGGATTCCATCTGGCTTTGGAGCAAGAGGTGCAAGATCCCTTCTAAGAGACTGTTTCGCAGCACTTAGGGTTTGTGCCATATAACTCTAAAACGGTTTCAAGTTTGAATACTCTCACTCATGCCCTTAAAGTATTTAAAATGCAACACACAAAAGCAAAGGTCTTCACACAGATATGAATCCACATGAGTGGAGTTCTCTCCTGATCTGCAGAATTCAATTCAGAGCCAGTGTAGCTGATCCATAGCTATCAGCTTAATATGAGCAGCTACAATACAGGAGCAGCTTTACACTGCATCAACAATATAACAAGCTCTTGTTTCAAAACTTTATGGGGAGAATTTTGCCCCTGTCGGGAGTTTGTGCGGGGGCAGGCACGGACGACCCCGATCGGGCCTGTGCCGCCATTTTATGTGGGTGGGCCAATTAAGGCCCGCCCAGCATGACGCGCACCCAGAAGCACTGTGCACTTCCTGTGCGGGTGGGGGGGGGTGGTGGGGGTTCCCCGAATCAGGAGGGCACTCTTTCGCGGATGCACACGAAAGAGCGCAGAAATCTCCTTGAGGTATGGAGGTGCCTCAGGAAGATTAGTTTTAAGTTTTAACAGTTCAATAAAGTGTTGAAAATTTTTTTATGACATGTCCGCTCATGTGAAACTGTCACATGAGCTGGGACATGTGCATTCATTTTCATAAAAACTTTTGATAAAATTTAAAATCATTAATGAAACTTCATCCCGCCCGTGGATGAGGTTCCATGAAAAATGTGAAGGTCGCCTGGGCTCTTCACCTGCCCATCAACCTTGAGGTTGGACAGGCAGCTCCGTTAATTATTTTAATTGTTAGTTAAATAGTCTTAATAGGCCTTTGACAATTCGGCCAAACTGAAAATCTAAATGACGTGCGGTGACGTCGGACGCACGCCCGATGTCACCCCGCGTCATTTTACGCCTCGGCGAGCGGGCCCCACCCCCGCTCGCCAAGCCAAAGATTCTCCTCTATATTGCAAGTACTGAAATGGACTACATTTTGTATCCACTGACTTTTATGGGAAAAGCCTAGCTCTAGAAAGAAACATATTCAAAGTAGTCCTTACTTCACACTGACCTCAACACTGGTGTAATGACAATCAGGGATGGGCAACAAATACTGAAAGTGACACCCAGATCCCATGAAAGAATAAAAAGAAATCCCCTGACGTTTGAACAATGTTTCTGTATAGCAGCAACTGACAATAGTGATTGAGACTGCTCAGCAGTAGAGCTAAAACTGCACTATGAACACATCCAAATATTATGCAGAACAGTATCTACAACAATTTTAGATCATGAACTCTCTCCTCCATCCCCACCCCCTTTCTGATTTTTCTCCCTCCTTTTTGTTTTTTCCAATAATTTATATAGATTTTTCTTTTCCCACCTATTTCCATTATTTTTAAATGTATTTCCATGCATTGTTTTATCTCTACCTTTTAGCCTTTTTCGATTCCTTCACCTCACCCCACCCCCACTAGGGCTATCTGTACCTTGCTTGTCCTGCTTTCTACCCTTAATTAGCACATTCCTTTAGATAATATCACCACCTTCAACACCTCTTTGCCCTTTTGTCTGTGACATCTTTTGGTTATCTCCACCTATCACTGGCCCTCTATTCAGCTCCCTTGTCCCAATGCACCCCCCCCCCCCGCCCCCCCCACCTAAACCAGCTTATATTTCACCCCTTTTCTATTTTTCTTTAGTTCTGTTGAAGAGTCATGCAGACTCGAAACGTTAACTGTGCTGCCAGACCTGCTGAGTTTTTCCAGGTATTTTTGTTTTAGTATCTACAAATTACTGTGTTCTCAAATCAAAGGTCAAGGTAAAACAAAATTCCATAGTGACAGTAATCATCAAGGAGAAGTGGGTTTGATTAGGGACTGAAAAAGGGGATTCATGCATGGAGGCAAGGGGTATAGCTGATGTATTAAATTAATACTTTGCATCAGTCTTTAACCAAGGAAGAAAATGCTGCATAGGTCATGGTGAAAGAGGAGTTAATTCAGACACTTGAAGTGTTTAAAATCGATAAGGAGGAGGTATTAGATAGGCTGTCTGTACTTAAAGTTAAGGCACCAGGGCCAGATGAAGTGCATCCAAGGATACTGAAGGAAATGAGAGTGGAAATTGTGGAGGAACTGGGCATTATTTTCCAGTCTTCCTTAGTATCAGAGTGGTGCCAAAGGATTGGGGAATTGTAAATATTACATTCTTGTTCAAAAATGGCCTAAAGATAAGCCCAACACATACAGGCCAGTCAGTTTAGCCTCATTAGTGGGAAAACTTCTGGAAATGATAATTCAGGACATGGTCACTTGGGCAAATACAGGTTAATTAAGGAAAGCCAGCACAGATTTTTTTTTATTATTCATTTCACCCAGAGGGTGGTTGGAGCCTGGAACAAACTTCCTGAGAGGATGGTGGAGGCAGGTTTGATTGAGGTATCAAAAGGGAATTGAATTGCTACCCGAAAAGAGAGAATTTGCAAGGTTAAGAGGGTAAGGCAGGGGAGTGGGACTAGGTGAATGCTTTTTCGGAGAGCCAGTGCAGACACGAGGGGCCGAATGGCCTCCTTCTCCACTGTAAAGATACTGTGATACGGGATGTGGGTGTTGCTGGTTAGGCCAACATTTATTGCCCTTCCCTAATTGCCCTTGAGAAGGTGGTGGTGAGCTACCTTCTTGAACCGCTGCAGTCCCTGTGGTGTAGGTCACAGTGCTGTTAGGGAGGGAGTTCCAGGATTTTGACCCAGTGACAGTGAACGAAACAGTGATATATTTCCAAGTCAGGATGGTGAGTGGTTTGGAGGGGAACATCCAGGTGGTGGTGATCCTATGTATCTGCTGCCTTTGTCCTTCTAGATGATAGTGGTCATGGGTTTGGAAGATGTCGCCTAAGGAACGTTGGTGAATTTCTGCAGTGCATCTTGTAGATGGTACACACTGTTCGTCAGTGGCGGAGGGAGTTAAAATTTGTGGAACGGGTACCAGTGAAGCGGGCTGCTTTGTCCTGGATGGTGTCAAGCTTCTTGAGCGTTGTTGGAGCTGCACTCATCCAGGCAAGTGGAGAGTATTCCATCATATTCCTGACTTGTACCTTGGTGGACAGGCTTTGGGGAGTCAGGAGGTGAGTTACTCGCCAGAGGATTCCTAGCTCTGAGCTGCATTTGTAGCCATTGTATTTATATGGCTAGTCCAGTTCAGTTTCTGGTCAATGGTAACCCCCAGGATGTTGATAGTGGGGGATTCAGTGATGGTAATGTCAAGGGGTGATGGTTAGATTCTCTTCTCTTGGAGATGGTCATTGCCTGACACTTGTTTGGTGCAAATGTTACTTGCCACTTGTCAGCCCAAGCCTGGATATTGTCCAGGTCTTGCTGCATTTTGACATAGACTATTTCAGCATCTGAGGAATCATGAATGGTGCTGAACATTGTGCAATCATCAGCGAACATCACCACTTCTAGCCTTATGATGGAAGGCCTAGGGCACTGCCCTAAGGAACTCCTACAGTGATGTCCTGGAACTGAAACGATTGACCTCCAACAACCACAGCCATCTTCCTTTGTGTTAAGTATGACTTCAACCAGCAGAGAGTTTTGCCCCTGATTCCCATTGACTCCAGTTTTGCTAGGGCTCCTTAATGCCATCCTCGGTCAAATGTTGCCTTGATATTAAGGGCAGTCACTCCCACCTCACCTCTAGAGTTCAGCTCTTTTGTCCGTGCTGGAACCAAGGTTGTAATGAGGTCAGAAGCTGAGTGACCCTGGTGGAACCCAAACTGAGCTTCACTGAGCAGGTTATTGCTAAGCGAGTGCTGTTTGATAGCACTGTTAATGACCCCTTCCATAACTTTTACTGATGATGGAGAGTAGACTGATGAGGTGGTAATTGGCTGGGTTAGATTTGGTCTCATTTTTTGTGTACAGGGCATACCTGGGAAATTTTCTACATTGCTGAGTAGATGCCAGTGTTGTAGCTTTACTGGAACAGCTTGGCTAAGGCCACGGCAAATTTTGGAGCACAAGTCTCTAGTGCTATTGCTGGAATATTGTCAGGGCCCATAGCCTCTGCAGAATCCAGTGCCTTCAGCCATTTCTTGATATGCCATGGGGTGGACTGAATTGGCTGAAGACTGGCATCTGTGATGCTGGGGACCTCTGGAGGAGGCCGAGATGGGTCATCCACTTGGCACTTCTGGCTGAAGGTTATTGTGACTGCTTCAACCTTACCTTTTGCACTGATCTGCTAGGCTCCTCCATCATTGAGGATGGTGATATTTGTGGAGCCTCCTTCTCCAGTGAGTTGTTTAATTGTCCACCACCCTTCACGACTGTGGCAGGACTGCAGAGCTTAGATCTGATCCGTTGGTCATAGAATCACTTTAGCTTTGTCTATCATTTGCTGCTTATGCTGCTTGGCACGCAAGTAGTCCTGTATTGTAGTTACAGCAGGTTAACACCTCATTTTTAGGTATGTCAAATACTGCTCCTGGCATGCCCCCTGCACTCTTCATTGAACCAGGGTTGATCCCTGGCCTGGTGATAATGGTAGAGTGGGGGATATACCTGGCCATGAGGTTACAAATTGTGTTCGAGTACAATTCTGCTGCTGCTGATGGCTCACAGTGCCTCATGGTTGCCAGTCTTGAGTTGCTAGATCTGTTCGAAATCTATCCCATTTAGCATGGTGGCAGTGCTACACAACACGAAGGAGGGTATCCTCAATGTGCATTGCAGCGGGCAGGTTGGTGAGGATGAGGTCAAGCATGTTTTTCCCTCTTGTGGTTCCCTCACCACCTGCCACAGACCCAGTCTAGCAGCTACGTCCTTTAGTGTCCTTTAGAACTCAGCCAGGTCGGTCTGTGGTGGTGCTACCGAGCCACTCTTGGTGATGGGCATTGAATTCCCCCATCCAGAGTACATTCTGCGCCTTGCCACCCTCAGTGCTTCCTCCAAGAGGTGTTTTACATGGAGGAACGCTGATTCATCAGCTGAGATGGGGATGGTGCGTGGTCATCAACAGGAGGTTTCCTTGCCCATGTTTGCTCTGACGCCATGAGACTTCATGGGGGCCAGAGTCGATGTTGAGGACTCCCAGGGCAAATCCCTCCCAACTGTATACCACTGTGCTGCCACCTCTGCTGGGTCTGTCCTACTGGTGGGACAGGACATACCCAAGGATGGTGATAGTGGTGTCTGGGACATGATCTGTCAGGTCTGATTCTGCGAGTATGACTATGTCTGGCTGTTGCTTGATGAGTCTGTAAGACAGTTCTCCCAATTCTGACACAAGCCCCCGGACATTAGTAAGCAGGACTTTGCACGATCGAAAGGGCAAGTGTTTGGACCCCTCGCTTCCAGATATACTTCTTCCCCCCGCCCCGGGTTACTCACAGTTTACCACCTGATTGGCAACTGGCAGTTTCCTGTCCCTGCCCTGCGCTCCTGCTCCCAGGTCTCCGGCCTCGCACTCTCCCAACAGCCTAGGCCTCTGGTGACTGTGGTGGCAGCACTGGCATCAGAACATGACGGCAGCTGGCCCAGTGTTCAACACAGGGGTGGGGTTTGGGCAGTTTAGGGAGGGGAGCAGGGAATGGAGATGGTGGGTTTACAGAGCAGGCGGATAGGAAGATGAAGGGTAGCTGTCCCCTGATGCACAAAGGGCAAACCCCCTGAAGACCCCCCACTTCCTTCCTGCCCTTTTAAAAAGTTTTTGAAAAAAATGGCCTGCTCACTCTCACCCATCTGCCCAAACCAATCGTAATATGGCCTGGGGAGCGTATTCGTGGGGGTTAATTGGCTTGTTAACTAGCTTAATTGACCCTTGATTATTTATTTAAATATGGCGGACGGGCTGCAGATTTCGGCACCCGTCCACTTACCGTGTTATGGGGGTGAGCTCAGGGGTGGGCAGGAAGGTGGAGGTGGGCACCAGCCCTATTTTATGAGCCCCCCCTACTGTAAACATGCCTGGCGGGGGCATATAAAATGCAGCCCATACTTACTGCTCTAGATTTGTTGACTTATAGATGGCCTCTAGAACATTCATCACATGTTGGTCAGAAAATGGGCTCTAAGTTTCCTGGTGATTTCTGCACTGTCTAGAATATCAGGAAGTAACAAAGAATTATACTCCACTATCCAATTTGATAACATGTTCAACGACAATCTAATTCCCAAAAACAAATAAATGTTCAGATTGATTAAGATCCTCATCCCTATTTACACAAATAGGTTCACACGGACAAAAATGAAGCATTTGAGCATTGGGCATTTTTTTTTGAATTACAGTATCTGTATTACTAGTAGCTGTTTCTGCAATCTGGAGGGAATGTATGTTGTGGTCTAGTATGCCAAAGACATTAATATGCTTTCATAGTTTGTTTCTGTTATGCAAAAGGGAGCTTAATATGCCAGCATCTATTGATGTCAAAAAGCAATAATGACAGATGATTCAAAGCTGTGAAACAAATATCTTATGTAATTGATATTCTGTGAATCTTTTTAAAGTAATAGGTTTGATTGCCAACTTTATCTGATTTGAGAAAATAAAAATTTCTTGTCCTTTATTGTGGGTTAACTTTAAAGGAAGTTAGTTGAAAAGCAGCCACAGATCACAGAATCACAGAATTGTTGTGGCGCAGAAGGAGGGCATTCGGCCCATTGTGTCTGCACCAGGTCTCCAAATGAGCATTATGACTTAGTGCCAATCTCCTGCATTTTTCCAGTACCCTTGCACATGATTTCTATGCAAATAATCATCTAATGCCTTGCTTGAACCTGCCCAGACCACACTTCCAGGCTGTATATTCCAGACTCGAACCACTCGCTTTGTGAAAAAGATTTTTTCTCACATCACATTAGCTTCTTTTGCAAATCACTTTAAATCTGTGCCCTCTTATTCTTGATCCTTTTAACAGCAGGAACAGTTTCTCCCTATCTACTCTATCCAGCCCCCTCAGATTTTGAACACCTCTATCAAATCTCCTTTTAGCCTTCTCCTCTCCAAGGAGAACGGTCCCAACCTCTCCAATCTATCTTCATAAATGTAGTTTCTCATCCCTGGAAGCATTCTTGTGAACATCTTCTGCACTCTCTCCAATGTGTTCACATCCTTCCCATAGTTTGTCGCCCAGAACTGTACACAATGCTCTAGCTGAGGTCTAACTAGTGTCTTATATAAGCTCAGGATAACCTCCTTGCTTGTGTACTCTGCACATATTAATAAATCCCAGGGTACTGTATGTTTTATTAACTGCTCTCCACCTGTCCTACCACCTTCAATGATCTATGCACATATACATCCAGGTCCCTCTGCTCCTGCTCCCGTAAGAATTATACCCCTTATTTTATATTGTCTCTCCATGTTCTTCCTATCAAAATGCATCACTTCACACTTTTTGACATTGAATTTCATTTGCCACCTATATGTCAACCCTACCAACTTGTCTACATCCTGTTAAAGTTCTACACTGTCCTCCCCACAGTTTACAATGCTTCTGAGTTTTGTATCATCTACAAACTCTCAAATTGTCCCCTGCACTCCAAGATCTAGACCTTTAATGTACATCAGGAAAAGCAAGGATCCCAATACTGACCCCTGGGGATCTCCTCTACAAACTTTCCTCCCTCTGTTACCCTCTGTTTCCTATTACTCAGCCAATGTGGTATCCACATTACTACTGTCCCTTTTATTCCATGAGCTATAACTTTTCTCACAAGTCTGTTTTGTGGCACTGTATCAAATGCCTTTTGAAAGTCCAAGTACACCACATTAACAGCATTACCCTCACCAATCCTCTGACACCTCCCCTGAGTATAGGGAAGACTGAAAGATTATCACAAGTGCCCCTGCAATTTCCTCTCTTACTTCCTTCAGTATCCTTAGATGCATCTCATCCAGTCCTGGTGCCTTGACAACTTTAAGAACAATCAGTTCATCCAACAATTCCTCCTTATCAATTTTGAACCCCTCTAGTGACAGAGTTTCCTCCTCTGTCACTGTGGCCTCGGTAGCATCTGCTTTCTTGGTAAAGACAGATGTAAAGTATTCATTTAACACCTCAGCCATGCCCCCTGCCTCCATGTGTAAATCCCCTGTTTGGTGCCTAATTGGCCCTACTCCTTTTACCACCCTCTTATTATTTATGTTAGAACCATGGAACCATAGAAAAGTTACAGCACAGAAGGAGGCCATTTGGCTCATCTTGTCCATGCTAGCCTGAGGACACCCAGGTGCCCTTCCTAATCCTATCTTCCTGCACCCAGCCCACAGCCCTGCAGCTTACAGTACTTTAGGTGCAGATCCAGGTACTTTTTAAAAGAGTTTAAAGTTTCTGCCTCTACCACCAACTTGGGCTGTGAATTCCAGATACCCACTAACCTCTGCGTAAAAAAGTTCTTCCTCATGTCCTCCCTACACCTTCTGCCACTTATCTTGAATGTTTTGATAGAAGACTTTGGGATTCCCTTTTATGTTGGCTGCCAGTCTTTTCTCATAATTCCTCTTTGCTTCTATTATTTGCTTTTTCACTTCCCCTCTGAACATTCTGCATTTGCTTGGTTCTCAATTTCTACCTGATGCCTGTCATAAGCACTCTTTTTCTTCTTTATCTTAATATCTATCTTCTTTATCATCCAGGAGCTCTGGATTTGTTTGCCCTGCCTTTCCCTTTTGAGGGAAAAACCTTGACTGTGCCTGAAGCATTTCTTCTTTGAAGGTAGCCCATTGTTCAGCTACAGTTTTTCCCACCAACCTGTGGTTCCAGTCTATCCAGCCCAGCTCCGTTCCTGCTCCATTGAAGTTGGCTCTCTTCAAATTAACTATCCTTATTCTGGCTTGCACATTGCCCTTTTATACTGTCATCCTAAACCTTATGATACAATCATCACTGTCTCCTAAATGTTCCTCCACTGACACTTGATCTTCTTGGCCCACCTCATTTCAAAGAGCCAGGTCCAACTGTACATACTTTCTTGTTGGACTGGACACATACTGCTGTAGAATATTCTCCTGAACACAGTCTAGGAACTCTTGCCCCTCTCCACCCTTTACACCACCACTGTCTCAGTCTACATTCGTGTAATTAAAGTCCCCCATTATGACTACTCTATAACGTTTGCATTTCTCTATAATTTCCCTGCAGATTTGTTCCTCTATATCCTTCCCATTAGTTGACGGTCTATAGACTACATCGAGCAATGTAATTGCACCCTTTTTGTTCCTTAGCTCTAGCCAGATTGATTCTGTTCTTGAACCCTCTGGGATATCCTTTTTCTCCAGCACTGTAATGCTCTCCTTAACCAATACTGCCACCCGTCCTCCTTTTCTTCCTTTTCTATCTTTTCTGAACACCTTGTACCCAGGAATATTTAACACCCAATCCTGCCCTTCCTTGAGCCAGGTCTCTGTTATCGCCACAACATCAAATTTCCACATGACAATCTCCACCTGTAACTCCCCAACCTTATTTACTATACTCTGTGCATTCACATACAGGCACATAAAGAGACTAAAACTAAATTTAAAAATAAAATAATTAAACAATTACCTAAAACACATACTGGTGTAATTAAGAAACATAACTTTTAGCTGTACGTGGTACTAGCATTTAATAAGCACAGTAGATGATAGTATACATAGGAATTACCCTAAGTTAATTAAGAAAGTAATTAAATTAAACTAACCAAGTCACATATGTAACAATGGCAGGACAGGTGTTATGTTGCATCTGTGGAATGTGGGATGTGGGAGCTTTTGGACACCAAGACAATCCATGACAAACACGTCTGCAGAAAGCATAAGCAGCTAGAGGAATTTTGGAACAGCATTACTGATATGGAAGCTGAGATGCAGACGCTGCGCAACATAAGGGAGGGGGGAGAAATATCTGGACACTTTGTTCCAGAAGACAGTCACATCTCTTAGATCAGGGTCATCTGTTTTGTTCAGCAGTGAGGGACAGAGGATATGGCCATGAATGAGGCAGGAAGGCACCGAGCAGACAAGAGTGGAGGAGCCTGAGTCTTTGCAATTGTCAAACAGGTTTGAGGTGCTCACAACCTGTATGGACAAAAGCGAGCTCTGCAAGTTGGATGAGCAGGCTGGCCATGGCACCATGGTACAGGAAGCCATTCAAGCGGAGGAAGCAGACAGGAATGTAGTGGTAGTAGGGGACAGTATAGTGAGGGGGATTGACACTGTTCTCTGCAGCAAAGAGCGCAAGTCCAGAAGGCTGTGTTGCCTGCCTGGTGCCAGGGTTCAGGACATCTGCTCAGGGCTGGAGAAGAACCTGCAGTTGGTGGGGTAGGATCCAGTTGTTGTGGTCCATGGAGATACCAACGGCATAGGCAGGAAAGGAAAGAGGTTCTGCATAGTCTGTATGAGGAGCAAGGTAATAAATGAAGAAGCAGAACCTCAAAGATAATAATCTCTGGATTATTCCCTGAGCCACATGCAAATTGGCATCGGGAAAATAAGATTAGAGAGATGAATGCGTGGCTCATGCAAATTGGCAAGAGCAAACAAGATTAGGGAGATGAATGCGTGGCTCAAAGACTGGTGTGGGAGAAGTGGGTTCCAATTCATGGGATACGGGCAGCAGTACTGGGAAAAGTAGGGACAATACCATTGGGACAGTCTAAACTTGAACCATGCTAAGACCAATGTTCTTCTGAGTCGCAAAACTAGGGAAGTAGAAAGGATTTTAAACTAAATAGCAGGAGCAAGGAATCAAAGATGGGAAGATATGGTATATCAATGAGTAGAGACAAGGTAAGAGAGGAAGGTATTAATATAGAAAATGGTAAATGGACCATGACAGGAACAGACAGAGGGTACAAATATAAGAATAAACCAACAAATAACAAAAAAGAGGTTACAAAAATAATAAAAGGACAAAACCTAAGACTGTATCTGAATGCACCTAGCATTCAAAACAAAACAGATAAACTGACAGTGCAAATAGAAATAAATAAGTACAATTTAATAGCCACTATAGAGACATGGCTGCAGGATGGTATAGATTGGGACCTGAATATTGAAGGGTATCTGACTTTTTGGAAGGATAGGAAGTTAGGAAAAAGTGGAGGGGTGGCTCTATTTATTAAAGACAACATTACACAATAGAGAGGGATGGCGTAAGTTCAGGAAACCAGGATATAGATGCAGTTTTAATAGAGATGAAGAATGATAAAGGCATGAAGTTGTTTGTGGGAGCGGTGTACAGGCCCCCTAACAGTTATCGCATGGTAGGATGGGGTATCAAAGAAGAAATAGTGGGAGGTTGTCAGAAAGATACTGCGACTATCATGGGGGAGTTTTAATCTAGATATAGATTGGAACAACCAGATGGGCAAAGGCAGCGTAGATGACAAATTCATAGAATGTTTTCGGGATAATTTCTTAGAACAGCACATTGTGGAGCCAACCAGGGAGCAGGCCACACTAGACCTGGTATTGTGCAGCGAAATAGGATTAATTAATGATCTCAAAGTGAAGACACCCCGAGGTAGCAGCGATCATTATTTGATTAAATTTAACATTCAGTTTCAGGAAGAGAAGAATGGGTCCAAGATCAGTATTTTAAACTTAAATAAGGGCAATTACGAGGGCTTGAAAGCAGAGCTAGCGAAAGTGAACTGGCAACTTAGGTTAAGGGATAGGTCAATAGAGATGCAGTGGCAAACATTTAAGGGGATATATCAAGAATACACAGAATTGATACATTCCAATGAAAAATAAAAATTCCAAGGGGAGGATCCATTATCTGTGGTAAATTAAAAAAATTAAAGATAATGTTACAGACAGGAGGGGATTAATTTAAATAGCCCTGATTTCTCCTTTCACTACCTGCCCGTAAACAGAATGATGTTTTTTATTTTTGATATCCCATTTCCATTTTGAAATGATCCAATCCTCTACTAATAACGCCACAGCAAACTCGAGATAGGGTAAAATAAGAGGTTTGGTTTATTTTCACACACACACAAAAACACGGGAAGGTGTTTTGCAATGTCTGCCCATTTTGCATTCAAAGAATGAAAGAGAAATAAGGAAAAGAAAAAGGTTCAGGGTAAAGACCACGATAAAAATAAGAATTATGGGCCAGAATTTTCCTGTTGGCGTGCGAGAGTGGGCTCTGCACGCTGACGCGTAAAATGACGTGCGGTGACATCAGGCAAGTGTCCCGACATCACCGTGTGCCATCGCGATATTTAGGTGGGCGGGGGCGTGATATTCTCGGATGCACGCCTGCCATTAATTAATAACCAGTTGAGGCCCTTGAGGCAGCAATTGACTGCAATTTCAGGGCCCATGCGGTCATCAGGACATTGCACGGACGCAATGGGCAGGCATATAGGAGACATCCACGGGTGGGATAAGAGGGGTGAGTGGGGTCGCGAATGTTATCTTTCAGGTATTTAAATGTGAAAGTTACTGATACTTGCCTGTGTGAGCAGGAAACTTCAAAACTCATACCAGCTGCTTAGACAGAAGTAAAAGCCTTCAAGTCAGGCCTCTACAGTAAAGATCAGTTTTGGGGCCTGCAGCTTTCAGGAAGCTTTCCCTTAGCCTGGGAATGGTAGTTGTGATCTCCTCATCTGAGGAGGAAGGAAGGACCAGAAGGGGGAGGAGGCCAGGAGTCCACATTCAGCCTCCAGGGGAGCCACCTTTGGGATGAGATGTTCAGGCACAAGGGGCGGAGGGCCAACAGGAAGTCCAAGGGGGGAGGAGCCGCAGAAGACGCCACAATCCTGATGCCAGGGTATAAAGGTGATGAAGCAGCTACCTCAATATGTCTGAGGTGCAATGCCTAAGGAGGCTTCGTCTCTCAAGGGAGTCAGTCACCTCCATTTGTCAGATGACAAGCCCTGAGATCTCCGCAAACTTTATGGGTGGGCATCCCATGCCAGTGGCGCTAAAGGTCACAGCTGTCCCCAACTTCTATGCCTCCTGCTCTTTCCAGGGGTCAGTGGGTCATCTCTACGGAGTCTCCCAATCAGCTGTCCACACTTGTGTCAAGCAGCTGACAGACGCTCTGTTCAGGCATGCATTGACTTTCATCCACTACTGCTGCCCATGAGGCCAGCCAGACAGAACGAGCCAGCGATTGCTGGATTCCCCCGTGTCCAGGGTGCAATCGATTGCACACGTGGCCATCAAGGTGCCAGCAGGTGAGCCCGGTGTCTTCGTCAACAGGAAGGGATTCCACTCCATGAACCTGCAGATAGTGTGTGATCACAGGATACTGATTCTACAAGTCTGTACCCAGGCAGTTCCCACGACGCCTACATCCTCAGACACTCCCAGGTGCCAAGGCTCTTCAGTGCTCCAGCATGGCTGGGTGGATGGCTGCTGGGTGACAAGGGCTATTCCCTCAAAAGGTGGCTCATGACGCCTCTCCGCCATCCAAGAACAGAGGCTGAGCAGTGGTACAATAGGAGCCATGCCTCCACAAGGGCTGTGGTGGAGAGAACTATCGCTCTTCTCAAGATGCACTTCTGATGCTTGGACCACTCAGGGGGCGCACTCCAATATCCCCCAGAACATGTGTTGCTGATAGTGGTTGCATGCTGCGCTTGTCACAATCTGGCACTGGAATGGGGTGACACAGTGGATGAGGAAGACAAAGACCTAGTTGCTCCGGATGCACACGATGAGTCCAGCAATGAGTCTGAGAATGAGCACGCACAGGAGAATGCTGAGGGGGTAGACGCTGACCCGGCCATACTCCAGGGAGGCAGGGACACCCGGGAGGCTTTAATCCAAAAAACCTTGAACTAGCCCAACACAGATGGACCTCCAACACACACCAGAGCTGCAGGCTCCATGCTTGATTCCCTAGTGCTAAATCTGCCCGGATACTAACATTAACTAAGGCCCTTGTCAATAAAGCTCAATGTCAAACAACTCACTCATAACATCATGGGTTCCTGTCCACTTGCAGAAGTGAGGAATCACCCTGAGGCATGGCAACATATCAAAATTTATTGAGAGAACAAATGTAACGCTTATTGGACATCACACCAAATCTTCGATAAACTACTATAGGCCAACGTAAAAGCACCAGCGAGAAATCTGTGGTGTGCCTAAGGTGCCTTAAATTTACGCTTACAGGTGCTACGTCTAGGTGCTATCCCCTTGCTGGCACTGGCATCTGAGACAGCCTGCTCACTGTGGTGTCCTGTTGGCCTTGAAGACCTTGGCGGATGTCCTCTGGCCCGTGGGGCCTTTGATGGTCCCGCCTGGGAGGGAGCAGCCAGTTCCACAGCTGGCTTCTCCCCAGTCGTTGGAGCCTCATTGGATGCCACGGTCATTGGCAGAGGGGTGGAGGAGTTGCTGCCCTCATCCGGAGCACCCTGAGAGGAGCCTACAGAGATGACAGGCAGCTGCTGCACTGACGTAAAGTTGCTTCAGACCTCCCTGCTCACCATAGATGAATGGGCACCAAGCTGGGATACTTGGTGCCCAAACCATCTCCCACACGGGCAATGACCAGCTGAGGTCAATGCTGCTGTGAGGACTTGCAGGTCCAAGCGTAACCTCAGAAGGTCCTGATTATTCTCCTGGAGGAGCCTGTCCATGAGAATCGCCACTGCCTCCGTGGAGGAAGCATGGTGCTCTGCTATGAGGCTCAATGCATTGGTGATGTTCCGCGTGGACTCCTCAAGCATGGGCATCATGCTATGAATAGCCTCATGTATCTCTGCCAGATCCTCACGTATACTGCACTTCCAGCGTTTGCTGCCTCATGGACGTCTCCAGAGGCACATCATCAGCCACCGACCGAGAATGTGTCTGGTCCCCAGTTGTCCTCCAACTGCCTGCACCCTGGGCACTCTGTCTCTGCAAGTGTGAAGTGCCCTCACCACCATGCCCTAGGACACTAACCGAAGATCTAATTCCCACCAAGGTGCTAGTACCTGCCTGGCAGAGATGGTGTGATGCTGGTGAGTGGATTTGCTCTGGGCCCTCAGGGGTGAGAGGTGGCCCCTCTGCCTCCTCCTCCTGGCCCTGCTCCGGCGATGCTGAAAGGAAGAACAAGGACATTTGATTAGTTACTGTGCAGATAATGTCAATTTGCATGCCACTCCCCCGGATCATTATGCGCTCATCCTTCCATAATCAATGGTCAATCCATGTTGGAAACTTCAACCACTGAGCATTCAGCAGTGCCATGGTTTTTGGGACACACATGGTAACCTGAGTGCTTGCCGAACGTACCTCCCCATGGCACTCCATGGCACCCCAGCCTCACCACCACTAGTGGACCTGGGGGCATGGTGCCTCTCCAGATCCATAACCTGCTGCTCAAAAGATGTCAGGGTTGCGAACTGGACCTGGCCTCCACCAGTCTGTATCCGCTCAGCGTAATTGTGCGCAGTTTTCTCCTGAAAAGGAAAGAAGAGCATTGATTAGTCCAGCCTACACCTGAATTCCCAACCCAGCCAGAGTGAGACATTGCAGGACTCCAGTTCTTCGTCACCCCGTAGCTGCTGCACAATCACGCAAAGAAGCCAGGGCTGACCCCCCTGCCCTTGCCCAAATGCTGCCTCCTTCACATGTGGTACCACAAGATGTAGCTTTGCTAAGCAAGGAGGCACAAGCACGTGGAGCGCAAAGATCAGCAGATGGATTGGTGCCCCACCACCTGGAAGCTCCCCTCCCAGCATGTTAGCACCCTGACTTTGACATGCTTCCCAGTTACAGCACTATGCCTAGGTGCAGATCCTTGACTTTCACCCACATTCTATACTCTGGGTGTCAGTGTCACACATGCTGCGGGTGCAGAACCCATCCTAGCTCAACCTTGTCAGGGTGAACTAGGCATGGGCAATATCTGCTGTCACACCCAGCAAGGGATACATGCTGTGAAGGATTCAATGCTGTTACTGTACTCAGAGTTGCAGGGGGGCAGGGGGGGGTTGGTGGGGAGCTGGGAGGAAAGGGTGACGGCTGCATTAAGTGACCTCAGCCAACATGGTACTCAACCTTCCCAAGCGCAGGAGGTCGTTGAATCTTTTAAGGCACTTGACCCATGCGCGCCCCACCACGTCATTGTAGCTCACACTCTTGGCCACCTCCTCCCACGTGTGTTTGGTCAGGTGGGGAGGACTCCCGTCCCTTGGAATCAGGACCTCCAGCCGTGCTGCAACCTCCTCCAGGAGGGCAGCTAGGCATTCGTCGGAGAAACCTACCCTCCGGCCTGGCCTGCCCCAATGGCCTACCTTCTGGCCTGGCCTGTCCCGCTGGCCTACCCTCCGGACTTGTGTGATGCACAGTAGCCCTCGGCCATTGCCAGCAGCCTTGCAAGGGCTGCCAGGCCTTAATTGAAACAGGCTGCCAGATCATCATTGGACCTGGCGGTCTGTGCATGCCCGCTGCCACCCGCCCACTCCCGCTATCCTTGGGAGTCGAGAAATATGCTGGGTGGGCCTTAATTGGCCCACCCGCATAAAATGGCGGTGCTGACCTGATCACAGGCGGCGATTTTGTCCACACTCACCCGCGCCCGCTCCTGCACAGCTAGCCCGACATGGGGAAAATTTTCCCCATGGTTTCATGTGAGTCCAGAATCAAAAGTCCAATGGTGTATTCCTTCAGAGGTTAACATGTTGAAACTGTTGCAAGGTGACCCGTCTTTCAGAAGCGAAGACTTCCGCGATGGGAGAAGGCACATAGAGAGGAATGAGTCTTGTGAGCACCGATACAGGAGTTCCAATATTTTAGTAGGACACAGTGTAGATGAGGACCAGGCAATTTATCTAGACAGAGCTCTTTCTGCTGCTACCTGTTAGATGGTAAAATGGTAGACTGCCTGGATTCAGTTCCACATGGCAATATTACAGGTTCTTGCAGCTTGGGGGAGGTCATGTGACATACCTCCCACTTAGATGTTGGACAAAGGACATATTTTCCTAGGTCTGGAATCTTGAGGTGTTTAATAGAAGAGTCACGGTCCCTTTTGTCTTTGCAGACATGCTATCTCCATTGGCCAGCTCTGCCTTGGGAATGTAAAGGGTATTGGTCCATTTCTTTGGAATTTGATTTCACAGGGAATTAGTGCCTCTTTAAAGATAATGAGGTCCCTGCTTTTTTATGAAGGTTAGAAATTCCTCTGGTATGAGTCATGGCTAGTCAGGGAAAAGCCTTTGTCCATTTAAAAAAAAGAATAATAATTTTATAGAATTGCCAGATTGACACAGATAAATATATTTTCCTTCTGGATGGGACAATAGTATCAAACTTAAAGAAAAAGCATATAATTATGCAAAGATGAATGGCAGTTCAGAAGATTGGACAGAATATTAAAAAAAACAAAGAATGACTAAAAGATTAATAAGGAGGGAAAAATTAAAGTACAAGAGAAAGCTAGCTGGAAATACAAAGACAGATAGTAAGAGTTTCCCTCGGTATTCAAAAAAGAAGAGTTATCAATGTGAGCTACAGCTATCAGGCTGGCCATCCTTGTGGAGGGTGGGGTAGGGGGTGGTTTTGGGGAATTAATAATGGAAAATAAGGAAATGACATATGAATTGAATAGGTATTCTGCATTGATCTTCACTGTAGAGGATACAAGTAACATCCCAGAAATAGCTGTACATCAGGAATTAGAAAGGAGGGAGGAACTCAAGAAAATTACAATCACTAGGGGATTGGTATTTAGCAAATTGTTGGAACAGTGGGTTGACAACAGCCTTACCTCCTTTCTTTTTCTCTGAAACCTCGCTCATCAAAAAGCTGAGCTATTTGTGATTTGAAAACCCACCAGAAGACCTCATTGGTGCAAATTCAGACTTCATAAAAGAGGATTCTAAATCAACACCACTCTCACGAAAAGAAAAGAGAATCAACCAGCCATGACTGTGGACCAACTGCTCCAAAGAAAAATCCAAGTACCAGCAGCTATTGTGGAAAGTGACCCTTCCGCTGTAAACAAGCTTCTGGACAATCCACCAGTAATTATTTTTCCGACTTTACTTATTCCTTAGCCAACTTTTAAGATCTGATACTCTGCAGAGCTTTTTTTGCATACTTATGATCCAAAGATCAACTGCGGACCTTGGTGGCATTTTGCAAGCAGCCTTTTAAAACCACCCCCCAACCCCACCCTCCACAAGGATGGCCAGCCTGGCAGCTGTGGCCTCTTTACATCTTTATGTTTCTAAAAAGCGCTCAGAGGTGCCCTCTCTTTCTCCAACATACATCGACGGCTCCCACCTCAAATTGTGGGGCTGCCAATGTTGGTTCTCCAGCCTTGGGAGCCCATAAGCACACCCTATGGCCATTAATAGGCCCGGCACTGGAAAATCAGGGTGTTTACATCTGACATTGTACAGGGTTGGGATCAGGAAGTTCTCCTGACTTTAGGTTCCTGACCCCAGAAGGAAAATCTAGCCCATAAGCTCTAATTCCAGCATTGCAGCTGGGGAATTTAAAGTCAACTAACTAAATAGATCTGGTATAAAGAGCTAGTACCAGCAATGCTAACCATAAAAATACTGGAACTCATCTGGTTCACTAATTTTCTTGAGCAAAGGAAATCTGCCATCCTTAAGCAGTCTGGCAGTAGAGCTGGGCTTTCCAGGGGAAAAACCCAGCTCTAAAGTATGGGCTTCAATAAGCATCACCTGCTCCCAATTCACTCTGAAGCTTGTCCTGGTTTACTCTTAAAGGGACCTGCATTTTTAACATTGTCAGATAACTGCAGCTCCAACAACATCCAAGAAGCTCAACACCATTCATGACAAAGTAGCCCACTTAACTGGCACCCCATCCACCACATTAAACATTAATGCCATCCACTACTGGTGCACCATGGTTGCCATGTGCAGCACCTACAAGATGCAGTGCAGAACTCACCAAGGCTTCTGTAACAGCACTTTCCAAACCTGTCAGCTCTGCCATCAAATAGAACAAGGGCAACAGGTGCATGGTAACACCACTACTTGCAAGTTCCCCTCCAAGTCACACAACACCCTAATTTGGAAATATATAGCTATTCATTCATCAATATTGGGTCAAAATCCTGATACCCCCTCCCCATAACAACACTGTGGGAGTACAAACACAATACAGACTGCAACAGTTCAAGAAGGCAAGCTCATTAGCACCTTCTAAAGAGCAATTTGGGATGGGTAACATATGCTGGCACAGCCACCCACATCAGTGGACAAATTTTTAAAAATTAAAGATAGGGGCAATGACCTAGAAAAAGGTACAGTTCAGTGAGATAAGGGGAATGGCTTAAATTAATAAGGTATAAAAGGTAACAAAAAGGTTAACCTTTCAGCCATGAAAAATCTTCAAGCAGGAGATGGACAGAGTACAAAACAAATATATTCCTGTAAGGTATGATTCAAAGATTGGAGCTCTATGGATAAATAGATTTTAAACTAAAAAAGGAAGAAAAAGAAAAAGAAAAACAGAGATACTTGCAGTTATGAAAAAATTTCACAACTTCATGCCATCTCAAAGTGCATTACAGCCAAAGAAATACTTTTGAAGTGTAGTCTCTGTTGTAAGAAACACAGTTGCCAATTTGTGTACAGCAAACTCCCATAAACAACAATGAACTAAATGCCCAGATCATCTATATATAAGTTGTTTCAGGGATGCATAATGGCTAGGACACAAGCTGTTCTTCTTCGAAATTGGGCCATGGGATCTTTTATGTCCGCCTAGCGGGGCAGATGGGGTCTCAGTTTAACAGCTTATTTGTAAGATGGCACCACTGAAAGTGCAGCACTCCTTCACTACTGCCAGTCCAGAGTCTCCAAAGTGGATCTTGAACATATAGGGCAGAATTTTGCCCTTGATGGGCGGGTGGGCTCCACCGGCTCGGCGGCGGGCGGGCAGCCAATTGCCGCTGCTGAAACGGGCCTCACCGCCATTTTAAGTGGCCGGGCCAATTCCCCAGCGGGCCGCCTGACGGCAAGCGCTATGCATTTCCTGTGTGGGTGGGGGGGATTCCCCAACTGTGAGAGTGTGCACTTTCGCGCATGCACGTGAAAGAGTGCACATCTCCCTGAGACTATGTGCTGCCTCAGGTAGATTGCTGAAAGTTTGAAAGTTTAAAAATAGAAAAATAAAATAATTATTAACATGTCCCCCCTCATGTGACAATGTCACACGAGATGGGACATGTTAAATATCACAGAAACTTTATTAAAGTTTCCTAAAACCGACATGAAACCTCATCCCGCCGGTGAATGAGGTTTCATGTTTTTTCAGAAGCCCGCCGGGGCTCCTGGCCTGCCACTGGCTGGACAGGCAGTGCCTTTAATTGATTTGATCCGTTCTGCCGAAGGGTCATGAGGACTCGAAACGTCAACTCTTTTCTTCTCCGCCGATGCTGCCAGACCTGCTGAGTTTTTCCAGGTAATTCTGTTTTTGCCTTTAATTGATTTAACTACTCTGTAAATGGCCTCAATTGGGGTTCCTCCCAACGTCATCCTGCGTCATTTTCATGTCAGCGAGTGGGCCCCGCCCCCTGCTCGCCGATGGAAAAATTCTGCCCATAATCTTTTGACTCAGGCAAAAGTGTTAACCCACTGAGCCCAGGCTGACACCTTGACTATTTATATTAATTTTAAAAATAGTAAGTTAAGCCAAGAAAAATTGCAGTCATTCCCTATATTCAGTTCAAAAATTAGTGGCTTGTTATCAAATACTTCTTACTTCAAAACTTAATTCCTAAACTAAAACTCAGATTGTTTAAATTTTGCTTTCCATTGCCTGTGGCTTTACAATGTGATATTTTTATAAATCGTTGCTTGACTTCTGAACAATTCAGCAGACATTTTGATTTTGAATAAATTTTATATGTAGCCATTTCCCTTTACCGTTTACCCATTAAAACTGCGCACAGAATATTTTGTTTGCAAGATATTTCCCAGCAATAACTCAAGCAATTTACCCAGTTTCTTCTGATGATGCTTCTAATAGAACCCCGGGTAAGTTAATCTGGAAAGATAAGAATTGAATATATTCTTATAGATAATATATGTGGTATGCAATTGAGTCATGAACATCAAGGTCATCCCAGGTTCAATCTCTTTTTTGTGCAAACATAACTGATATTAGATACAAATGCAATAGCACTATAATTAAGCTCAAGATTCTTCTGCTTGTGTGATGGAGGGTTGGGAATCTGCTAAGGATTCTGCTCCACAACACGAGTTAAGAACCCAGCACTCAAAAATATGGAGATATCAAATGAGAACAGAGCCTCTAGCTGTGATGATCCTTGTGGATGAATAGTCTGCCAAGAATCACCATTTAGGCTCACACATAAAGAATGGCCACTAATGGAGATGTATATCAACATAAGTCACCACTTTCAGGAGGGGCAGTGATAAAGAGAGATAAAGAGAGAATTGGAATTTATTTCATAGGGTCTACATTTCTCACTATTACATTTTCCACCTCCATGAGCGATGAAAGCTGGAACTATTTCCATTGCAGATTAAGGATGAATACATGTACAAATTAAATATTTAATTTAATTGCAGTTATAACATTAAAAATAAAACATACTTAGGAGCACTTTAATAAAGTTACAATTGTCAATTTTGTACACATTATTTTTCTGTCTTTCAAGGAGAATTTCCCCTCCATCAAAAATATTATGTTACGTAAATAATTATAGCCAGACAGTGCATTCTAGCTCTTGCAGTCTTTTCTCCCTTAATATTCAGATTGTAACAACAGACATGAATCCAACCTCAGTTCTTTTTCCTGCTTCTCTCATCTCCGTATTTACTAGTTCCTTTAATCGAAATACGGTCACTGCTGTCATGAGTATTGCAATCTATTTGCTGGGCAATCACACAAAATCATACAGCAGACTGATACTGCCTTAGAGGCCCTGGTGCAAACAGAAAGAAGAGGAGGGATATCCTCTTCCCTCAAGCCCTCTAGGCATTTATTTGGCTGACAATAGGAAGACATCAGCGAGCACATCAATGTCAAGAGCACTGCACCCAAGACGTTGGCCGGGATTTTCCGCTCCCACCCTCAGCAGGAGGGAGTGGAAAATATTGCGAGATCAAAAAAATCAGTTTACCACCATCGTGAAAGCATCCGGGATCATCCGCTCCAGCCTTCAATGGCGGGCCGCGTTTCCCGACGTGCTGCGATGGGAACGTCATTTTAATACATTTGCAGCTCATTATTAAGGGCTGCTCGCTAGAATCATCCCCCACGCTGGATCACGTTGGCATCCAATTGGACCAACGTGTTTCACAACGGTATATAAGCAACGTGCACCTGGCAACCTGCACTTCACTTGTGATTCCGAGGTTCATTCGCCTACCATGCATTGTGCAGTGCTCATGGCAACTCGGACTCAAGCGCCAGGCTTCACAGGCAACCCCACATCGCATACAGGAGTGGGGGGTGTCAGAGGCAAGTCTCTATCCCAGGGCAACGGTAAGACAGGCGTGGCTTTTAATGTGCTGCGGGGCAAGGCCTCCACTAGGGAAGGGGGAAAACTGGCTTGAGGCAAAGGAAGGGGTTACAGGGCAAGGGCTCCAGCATGGGGAAAGAGTTTATTACAGAATGAAATAAGCAACTTTGGGCCAGAATGGGAGGATTGCTGAGTGAAGAAGCGCTTCAATATTGAGCTTGCAAAGACTGTCCTTGTCCCAGTCCAAGCAGGGGGAGGGCATGTCAGTCCAGTCTCAGCAGTGCCCAGCTTGCTGTGCGCCGGGCATTGTCGTGACATCACATGAGGGCGTCAGGACCCTTACTCCTCTCCGCATCATCTATCGCAATGATGTGTGCTTACCGAGCATGCTCAAAGGCTCCATTGCCCTCCAGAAATCACCATTTGGAATTAGCATCACTAACCTCGGCCAGTGTTCATGTGAGGGGACACACAGCACTGCATCCCTACATTGTGACAAGAACCTTGTGCCCACCATACAGACAACAACAGAGTGAGAGACGCTCACAGTTGTAGGTTCAAGTTCCAGTACAATAATGGTGCTGAGAGAGGCAGAGCTTTGTCACCTTGGTGAGCTTAGTAGATGTACACTCGGAAAATTGGAAAGGCGTTTACCAGTCAGGAGGGCACACGAGCTCTGAGTATGGGCTCATAGCATGAAAACCTTGGTGATGACAGAGTGTACATGGAATTCCAGGATATATGATCCTTCTCCATGAGTTAACACATCTCTCCTTATACACTACACCTTCACCTTTCATGAATGCAGGTGAGATAGAAGAACACCTCTGCCTCAATCTTACACAGCCAAGAATGAACATGACATGGCCCTGCAAAGCATGTGAACAATGTCCCTTCCACAAGCATACATAAAATTACGGACTAGGCATCACTGATGTCAGAAATGATCTGAAAATGGGCAGATGCTGTGGTGAAATTGAAACAGACTACATAGAGGAGAGGTCCATGATAGCAACATCTACGATAAGTGGGAGGGGACCATGATGTATCATCTGATTGACTGCAAGACAGCTTATCATAAAAATAATGCATACACAAGAGGAGATGTGGAATGGGTGTGATTCTATTTGCATTTGTGAACATTATATACATATCGTGAACACGTGCCACCGTTGTGCTCCTAATATATTTTAAATTCCCTAACCCTACCGCTACGTCTGGGTGCATCCCCGACATCCACAGTGGAGGTGGAGGCAGCCTCCTGACTGTTGTCTGCGATGACTTTGGCGTGTCTCCAATCACTAGCAGGGAGGAGCACTGGTGGTTGCTGCTTCTCCTCTGCCTCCCCCTACTCCTTCTCTTGCACTTGTTGTTGCCAAGGTGGTGATAAAGCCTAGGGAAACCTGCCATGCAGACAAAATTAGAGCTCTCTCATGCAGCTTCTCTCTATTGGTTGCAAAGTTAACATCAGTGTTCTTCTGGTATAGGGAGCCCCTGTGACCTCACTAATATAATGGTGGACACTGATGTTATGTTGATGCTGCAAACTGGAAAGAGCTCATAATGTAAACATTAGAGGCCATAGTGAATTTGACAGCTACAGGCAGTGCTCCCCATGCCCTACTTTGAGGCTCAAGTTGTGGCTGTAGCAGGTGACATAGTGCAGTGACAATCTCATTTGTGATGCAAGTGCACCTAATACATTGCTCTTCAGTGAAGTTAATGCTGAACAAGTGCTCCCTGAATACCCACTGAGCATATGGCATCCTGCGCAATGCCATCCCCCTCCTCTTCCTCCTCCCTCTTACGTCAGCTGTTACACTCTCTCTCTTTTGCTTGTTACATCAGCAAAATCTTGCTCTCTTTAGTCAAAATGAATTACCCTGACTAAGAAAACACACCAGTTAACTAGTAGCCTGAAGTGACATACCAGCAAGTAACCTCTAGGTTCTGCATAATGCATTTAAATAGAGCTGGAGACGGGACATTCTTATCAGATAGGTTGCCGGGCAAGTTCAGCACATGGCAAGTTATGGGGCATGGGGCATATCAAAATCACAAAGGCTTCTGCAAGAAGTGCAGGACCCTAACCATATCTTTTGCAGCCACTTACATAATTCTAGCAGATGCTCTTGACGCCAATGGGGTAACCTATACCAATAACACACTCTGACTTGCCTGCAATATTGGAATTTTAGAAGGCGATTAGGAAAAATAGGCATGTAGAGTTCAACTTCTAGGCCATATTTTCTGTGGGGATACATAAAGGTTATCTTCTAAAGTAAAATGTCTACCTACAGTTGAGTTTTTTTAAAAGGAAATCCATGTTGACAAGATAGCAGACCACCTAAATTCAATTGTATTCTGAACTCACCTCAAAGGGCAACAACATCAATCATCATCTATGTTCATTGACTGAAAGCTACTGACACTCCATTCTGCAAACATTTTTCAGGGTTTTGCAGCATATTGCTGCTTGAAAATATTATTCTGAATCCAAATCAAAGCAAACTATAAAATTTAAATAAAAAAGTGTTTACATTAACTTTTTATGGACTAGTGATTTACAGTCAGAACTACCACAATGCTGTATAGACTGGGCATGGACCATCAAATTCCCTGATTACGCAATAACATTAATCATGAACAACTGTAATAGGGAAATTTTCATTAGCCCATCAGATTACTCTGAAGACAATAACTACTGCAATCTTTGTTTTTCATTAAGATGTAGAAAATCTGCTGTGAGGGTTTAGAACTGGTCTTCAGTTCACAACTGATAACTTTTTCCTTGCAAATTATTTTCTAAAAGATGTATTAGAAGATTTCTGCTAATGTCCATCTGATTCATATTTAAAAGTTCAGAAAAGGTATAACTTTCTTACAAAAACTAGAATATACAAATGCAGAAAATGTCAACACTTCTATATGCTGATGACAATCTGCAAAGCAGACATCTGGGATTTTCCCCACCTATATAAGCACTAAAATATAATTGTTTTTAATACATCTCTTGCATCTGATCTGCAATTTGCTTTTTTTGTGTTTAAAGTATTCAATTTTTATTGTGATCCATAAAATGAATTTGAGCCTGCCAGAGAGCTAACACACAATGTTGCAGAGCATAGAGGAATTCAACTTGTCTCAAGGCT